>NC_052115.1:2352885-2354288 GCF_012273895.1 Zerene cesonia | reverse complement strand
ACGTTTAGGGTAAGTAAATTACGATGCAGCCAGCTTGCAACTTTTTTAAGACCGACTTCGGCGTACGATTTTGCCTGTAGATATAACATAGTATTTTCTTGTGTTTGATTTTACGCGACTATTATACATTTAGAAATCAAAAACTTTTAACGGATTTTAAACGCGATTTATTCATTATATTTTTAACCCGACGTTTCGAACACTGATAATGAATAAATTGCGTTTAAAATCCGTTAAAAAGTTTTTAGATATAACATTTTCGTTTGATTGGACATAATCTAGATACCTACATAAAGAAAAAACATACGGGTACATTTACTTATTCAAATAACAATCTCATTTAATTAGTTTGTACATTATATTATATAACACCCTTAGACTTAATATGGATTTTAAACGTACAGACACTCGCAAACACACAATACAGATGTTTGACAGTTGTCTAGTTTCGAATTAATAGTCCAGTCATTTTAGGGGGTACACCTAGGAAACGTGGCCTACCTAGCTGTAAATTCGTATATACTTGTATGTTGGCATGACAAAAGTAGTCTCAAAATTCACCAATGATTCTCCGGCCGCAAGTTCAAAAATTTGGGGTCAAAAGTAAAAAAAACCGACTTTTTGCACGTTTTTTGCCAATATCTCGTTTCCAGTGGCTTTTATGCCAATTGTGTTTATTATCATTTTTGTAGAAAATTAAATTCTCTACAACTTAGTTCCAAACATTTTTTTTTCATTTTGAATCGTTTTTGAGATAGAGGGCAGCGCGAGCGCAGATTAAATATTATTTGAAATCAAATGGTTGTCCCGATCGAAATCAGCTGATTTATGATTTCTAAATTATTTTTCAATATAAAATTATAAATAATTTGTATTTTTTATTAACAATTACAATATTTTTAAATATTTTTTTCATTTTATACATCTATATTTATTACTTACATTCAACCCGCAATTTTGTCCGCGTAGTCAAAGGAAATGATGGTAAAAGACCATCTCTTCTCGGCTCCCGAACTTTCCTGATGACAAATTTCCAAAATCGACAATAGTACCTGACACTAGCGTGTTCAAGCTAACGAGCAAACAAACACTTCACCTTTATGTAAAAGTGTTTGATTTATTTTTTTATACCCTCACATTCCTTACGATCCCACTCCACTATATGCAAGGGGTAATCAGTTTATATTAAAAGCCATATTTATTAGTTTAAGTGCAAATCTTAAGTGAGGACATAGAGCCTCGCAAAGGCGTCATATCTACTTTAATTGCCTTAATAATGAATAAGCACCACGTAATAACAATGAGCGTTCATTATCTCAGTCGGAGTGCAGACGGAAATTTACATTTTTTCGCAAATAAATTTACCATGCAAAATTCTTTATTTTAATTCCTTATGTGCATAT
>NC_052115.1:2340760-2351885 GCF_012273895.1 Zerene cesonia | reverse complement strand
CGACAATTATAAATTACAGAGTGTTTTAAATATAAGGAGTATGTGCGATATAAAATAGCGTATGCCACTGTCTAGTTTCCTAACTATCTCCAAAGATCCAAATCATATAAATCGCTTCGTCACGACGTGAAAGAAAGACAAACAAACAAACAAACAAACAAATAAAAAAAACACACTGTTACACTTATAATATTAGTAAAAAGGGTGTTCTATAATTCTGCAAACGGGATAACATATGAAAATCACCCACCCCTTAATCCACTTACTGCACACGACATCAATTTCTCTAATATATGTATATAGGTGTAATTATAGATATACAAATAAATGTTGGCACAAATAATTAACAATATTCAGCTGATATTCAAATGAATACTTAATATGTAATCGTCTTAACATGAATATTTAAAATAAAATAGTCATTCGAGTTCTTGCTACGTTACATTAAAACATACTTGAGATATGAGCTGCTTTGAATATTCAAAAAATATGCTAAAATGGAAAACTTCAAGGAACATCCTTTGTAATAAAACATAAGCATGTAATCGTTTGATTATAAAGCGTAAAATATTTTTTTTCATATAGGTGCATAGTTTTCTGTGAGGGACAATCATCTTCATGAAAAACAGACACAATTTTTTGCGTGAAATATTTCAAAACTTTTTCTTTATTGCTGCTTGATGTGTCAGATATGTTATCAATCATATAAACTATTTTATGTACATTACCAATATAATACATTTCGGTGTAGCAGGACCCCAAGGCTACTTGACAACTAAGAAAATCGAATAAAAAAGGATTATTAAATTCCGTTCACCCAGCCGAAAGTCTGAGGAAACAGAAACAAAAAAAAAACAGTTTAGTTGTGAAACTGCACCTTTTTTTGAAGTCATTTAAAAAAATTGTAGGCAGAAAAAGTTTAGGCAGAAAACACTCCGCTAGTAATAAGTGTAAATGGTGTAAATAGAAGTTTCAAATAGTGACATTAATATGCAATGCAATAACAAAGACTGTATAACAATGAAATATCAACATTGTAGCATAATAGAATTTCGGTGTATCTTTTAGCGGAACTGCAATATTCACTATTCTTTGTTTGACCGTAAAACCTCTTTAATCTATGCTAATTCCCAACTAAATGACAACCGCTATTCTCATTAAATTCCTCGACATGGCAACGCTGTCAAAGTCTGGACATTTTTAAACTTTTTAATCCACATAGTTGCTACCGAATCGCGTATTAACATTTCGCCGTGTTTTTGTTATCGGCTTTACAAATTGGGTTATTTGCGGTTATCGGTTTTAAAATGCCGGTTTTACAGCAGCTAAATAAGTTTTTTTTTATGTGACATTTGACAATGGAGCTACTTAGCGAGTTATCTTTATCTGTAAATTGTTTGCCAACTTCAGAGGATAGGGAAGTAAGAAAAGGCTTGATACGGGGAATTAAGGTACTTACGAAATGGAATGGTTAGTTTTAACAGAATATCGACGATGCGATAAAAATTTCGTATAGATTAATTCATAGAGAAGAGTATATTCTCGCTAATTTCTCTTGTAAGGAATGTTAAATTGCATTGCATTCTTAATTGACATTAAAATGAAAACAAGTTTTATGTAAAAACTATAACAAAATTACTTTAATTCTACAACATACTTGCGTTCAGAGAAAAGCGCCACCTAGAGGTATTGCTTCGTACTATAAGTGTTCCCTGAAACCAACCCTTACTGAAACAGTTTAACTTTAACTTGGATATGACGTCATTCTTCATAATATCAACAGATGGCGTACCTAAATTGTTTTATATGAGGACGGGGTTGCAGAAACTGTTACCCATTTTTTTTTACGAAAATTGCATGGGAGGAGGAATATGAAGGCACCTTTATTTTTGTTTTATTATTATTATGTTCTTGGAAGTCGGTTATAAATACTACGTGGGCTCAAAATATCAAAATGATTACCAATATTTTACTTACTAATACTATTTAAGAAAGAAATTATAAACTATAAAATTAAAAATAATTTAAAATGTATGTTGATTTGGTGGATTGTCTTTGTTTCGCGCTGTAACTGATTTTTGTGTCTGCAGGCAGGAGGGTACAGAGTGATACACGCTAGTTTTTAAGGGTGAAACATCTCATTCTCTTGGGAATTTCTTTATCCACGCAGGCAAAGCTGTTGGTAGCGGGTACTATTAAATGTGATTGACATAATTCTTACATGTACACTTTTACGTAATGGGTATAGATTGACCTAGGTCGTAGAAATTTATAATGAAGTCTCGACAATTCGAGGCCGCTATTTAAAAAGCATTTTACCGCAGAGCTACAAATGATCATTAACCCAATCCAATTAGAGAATTCCTCACCAATAATGTGAAGAACGTGAAAGGCAATGAGTTGTGTACCTACTTGTATATAGCCGTGATACCTCGTACAACTAATCATAAATAAGCCTCAAGAATTATTTAGTATAAACTACCATATACCACGGAATTATAGAGTAACGAAAATACGGTCGATTTGGGTCTCTCTTAGTTTATGGGAAAAACGACATTTACGACATAATATAAATAGGACTATCTACCTATCCGCCCGCGGCTCCGCTCGGATAGTCGGAGGAAATACCCGTAAAAATGACGGTACCCTAAAGATGGTATACAAAAATGATATCATAAAATATGCTATCCGTCGCGACATGAAGGAAAAAAAAACAAATTGACGCACTTTCGCATTTATAATATTATAATAAAGGTTTCATTCAATAAATGCTATATGTATATATGAAGATATGATGCTGAATGCATGTCTCTGAAATGGGAAAAAATAGCTTGACAGTGATTATGTAGATCATAATGACTAGACAGTATTTGATCACATTTTTTTTTAATGTTATAGCGGGCAACTGAGCTGGTGGTTCGCCTGATGGTAAACGATCACCACCGCCCATGAACATTCGCAGAGGCTCAGACGTCTGAAAATGCGCTTCCCGCTTTTAAGAGATGGAATGGACTGGGAAGGGTTAGGAGAAGGAAATAGGCCTCTAGCTCCCCCACTCACCGTACGAAACACAATAGGAAGCTATTATTTCACGCCGGTTTTCTGTAGGGTTGTGGTACTTCCCAACACATGTTTTAAATGTGTATTAACAAGTTTTAATAATCGCATTCTAAATCAAGTTACCTATTTAAATCTTTCTACACAAATGAGCTATTTTATAGTTGGCGCGGCAGTTGGCACTCTGGAAACAATCCAAGAGGATTGATTGATTGGGGTATGTCTTAATGGGGATCTACCCATATCTACCTAAAAAGGGAACCAACATAACATCTACAATCAAAATGCATCTACAACGCTCACATGTATTACACATAAGATAATTAAGAATTTCTCGATAACTACACACGTAGGTACAGTTTTAAAAACATTTCCATCGAAATTTTTCGTACGTTCATTATTAAAAACATAATTCACGTTTTCATGATAGAAAAGCAATAAAATTTCATTTAATGGCGCTGCGACCCGATAGTCTCGAGTCGCAACGCATAACTTCAAGAGCCAATTGTGCATGAAAATATTAATCCACGATGTTGTATAAATGTTCACGCGTTTTAACCATAGCTTTGAAATGTTATTAGTTATTACGTACGTAGTCCTAGCTTGGGCTTAATGTTGAATAGTAATTTTATTTGCAGGCTTTCTTATCGATACCGGCAACCTATCTTTTCTTAATGTCTACCCATCATACAAAATTCTACAATCTACACATTACTTCTTTACTTTTTCGAAATGAAAAATTCATTACGTCAGTCGAATCCATTTTAAATAATATCTTGTAATGTTTCAGTATATTTAAGTCAAAATTTGTATAAATTCACACATATCGAGTCAATGGAATAATAACAATTAATGTTGATATAAAATTTGAACAATAGCTACATCTTTTTAATTAAGGACAATTGTTATCATATGTGCTTATATATAATAAATGTTTTAAATATAAAAGTGACTGTTTATTCAGATAGTTAAAATAAATATACAGTAATTTTATTTATTCTTGCGAAACATTTTAAGTCATATGTTATTTCAAGATTTAAAGATGAATCCTACTAATCCTGCTAATATTATAAATGCGAAAGTTTGGTGAGTATGTGTGTATGTTTGTTACTCTTTCACGCAAAAGCTACTGAACCGATTGGAATGAAAATTTCGTACGTATAAGATAGCTGGACAACTGTAATAATATATAGGCTAACATATAGGCAACTTTTATCCCGATATTCCTACGGGATACAGACTTACGCGGGTGAAACCGCCGGGCGCAGCTAGTACTCTTATAATGAAAGACAGTAACGAGATAGGACATGCATAGGTACATTAGCAGAAAAAAAAGCTCAATAAATTAAGTAAATGTTAATAGATTTAATAGAGGTTTTCTTCGCAAAGGCCGAAGTTCCCGGGGAAGTACCAATTCAGATTCTTAAGGGGGTTATGGGGCCAAATAACATTTTCCTATCAAACACAAAATAATCACATTCGATTGAAAACTCACGGAGGCCAGGAGTGACAAAAAAAAACCTTTCGTTTTTGGGAATGTCGGTTAAAAGTACAGAAGGTTCTCGTATTCAATGATAAAGACAACAAATTTATCATTGATATAATAAACAAATAAATTCAAAACACGAACAATTTCATTAGATAATAATTTAATTGATTGCTACTATGATCAAATAAAGACAAGCATAATTAGTTAGATAAGATAATTTATAGATAAATAAATTGCAAACAGATTAGTCAACCTCATAATAGGGACTCCCATTTAGTGGTTAGAAGGGCATTCAAAAGGGTGATTGTTAGGAGATTTTATTAAAACTCTCATTATGATGGAATGTATGCAAATATTTACGGGTTAATCTCGGGAACTACTGGGCCGTTTTGGATGAGATTTGGTAAAGAGATAATTTCGAAGCCGACAAAATCTTCTCCAATCCATCCGCTACAATATAATTATATATATTGAGATGAATTAAATAAATCTATAATAAAACCAAATTCACTATATTAGTACTAACACGAAAAAAAATGAAGCACAATTATATAAATTGTGATACGGATACACGAACTCTAAACGAACGTAGCACGTTACCACAGAATAATAAGTACAAACGTTACACTTGCGATAACGCGCTAATTAACAATAATTACGATGACTCCTTGTGGCTGCTGTGAACGAATACCGCCACAATTATGCTAGATTAATCAATAATGCTATTAAGAATATACGAATACATTCGAGGCGTGCTCAAGTATCGCGCCGTGAATCCTCCACTCTATACTTCATAGTTTGCTGAATAAACAAATGTCAAACGCCGATCTTTTCCCGCCAAGTTTACGTCCATGATTAGGTTATAGGAATGCTAATCGTATTATTTCGCGATGAGCCAGTAAACCTTGGCTTGGTTGTAGGTGTGAGTTAATTCTAACGGTTTTTCATTGATAAACAAATTGTGTTATTTTAAATCATTTATGCATAACCTGCCACATATTAATTATTGACTTAGAAATTTTTACACAAGTTTATAAGATGTTACGATGATGATAAGTTCACTAAAAATATATAATATATTTAATATTTCTTTTAAAACTGAAAAACATTGATATTATGTTGTTCAACTGAGAATACCTGCAAGTAAATCATTAGGTCGGCCTCCAAGCAAGTACAAAATATCTATATGAATGAATGATTGATACAAGTCAATAAAAGAAAGGTGTCGACAAACTTTCTATTCTTTCAAATTTTATAAAGCATTTCAATGCTATAAAACGAAAAATTAAATTTTCATTATTTATATAGTTCATAGAACATTCTGCAGCATATATCTACTAACTATAGTTAAAAAGATCTCAGAATATGCAGGGGACAGACAGCAGAAAGTAACTTTGTTTAAGTATGTACTATTTGATGCCAATCACGATATGGTTGAAATAATGTTAAAGAACCATATATTTAGCATTATTTTCGTAACTAGTAGTCTGGTGGCTCACAGCTTTTTAATAGACATTATATCTTGGCTACTCTTCAAATGCCAATGATTGATGAATGAGTTTCAAAGTTTGTGAATCTGTGATGTTGTAAGGTATTTCACTGGATCTATTGAACTGATTTTAAATATTTGTTTTACTAATAGAAAATGGGGCCGTGCAAGTATCAGTAACCAGTTTTTACTAAAATCAAACCTTCTTTCACCATTGTCTATGTATCTGATAAATATTGACATCTAATAATAATTAATTAATGTGCAGATACAGTATTATCATAGTTACTATTTAGAAACAATTAAAATATTTTCGGTTTGTCTCTCTATCAGAGATATAGATATAATTTTAGTGTCACAGTAGTTGTCACATGGTGTATATGAAATCAATTGTACAAATGAGTTGCATTTACAGAAAAATAATGCATTAACTATAAATTATAAATTTTAAACACACCGGAGGCTCACTATTAAATGTTAAGTATTATAAATATCAGATTAAATATTATCATGACTTTATATAGATAAATAAATGTTAAGTTATAATAAATGCTAAATCCTTAACCTTTTTAATAGTCTTAGTTTCAGAGTCTACAATGTTGACCAGGCCATAGGAGAAACAACATTTTGAAGCAAGCAGATACAAATTCAAACTTAAGCTCAAACTGTGGATTTTCTACACAATCATTTCCATTAAAATGTCAGTTACTTCAAATACTAACTATGTATAATTGACAATATAAACATCCACATTACAACATTCACGCTACGTAATAATCAGTAGTTATATTGATATCTAGTAGCATTTTTATCACATAATGACATATGCGTTATGTTTTATCATTAGGCTGACAGATCTCATTGTTATAGTAATAGCTTCTGTATTATGTAACGGTAGATTTTTTTCCGTATTCAAATATGTTTTTAATATCATGACATTGAAAATATATATGACATTAAAATGATTGTATGTAGTAACTAAGTTATTAATAAATTATATTGTAGAAAAAGTATGATGATAAAAGTAACCACTTTAAAGTGAGATTGTTAAAAAAATATTAGAACTTTTTATACAAACAGGAAACAGATTGAGTTGCCTTTCAGATGTTAACTCACAAGCATACATTTATATATATTCCGGTATGAAAAACATCTTCTTATCTTGATTTCATCTTTTAATTCTTTATAATTCCAGGAATATAATAGCAGTAAAGTAAATTATAATATCTAATGGTACATTGGTTATTGCATGAGCATAGAACCGAGGGGTCCTGAGCTTTATTCTCAGTAGGAATGCACAAAAATAAGTCTTTGTCTGGCAGGATACAGAGACTGATCAGCTACTTGTCCATTCAGAAAAAATAAATCCGTGAAATGCATGCATATCATCAGATTTGGTAATTTTATAATTACAATAATTTAAATGTGTACCTTTATATGGGTCAATATATTTAATTAATATACAGAATTCTCTTCCTTTTCTTTTAGTTAGTAGGGTTAATATTGTTCGATACAAGAGTACCGAGACGATTTCATGGAAAAGCAACAGATCGGAGTTAAAAGATTCTGAAAAAAAGCACAAAAATAATCTGGGCATTCAACATGTTATAAGATATACATTATTAACTCTTACCTTGATACTACGTTATGATCCAAAGATTTTTCAACAAATACTTTTTATATTACCACCACAACACAAAGTACAGTTTGTAATATCTTTACAGAAAGTAAAAACGACGACCTAACTTTGAAAACAATAATGTTTCGCCAATTGAGCACACGAACTGTTCTTGATATTTGACACTCATATATAATAATATTTCATATTAGAAATATACCACAAAAATCATATTTTATATCACTGTTTGGAAAGTTTAATTTTTAGTGAACAAAATAAAATACAACAAAACAGTGCTACGTTCGAGATTATTGACATAAAGCTTTTAACCTCATCTTAGAAATATTGTAAGAATATTGAAAATACTGTTAATAACATAGGGACATTTAGCACTTTCATTTAAATAGTACTGAACACTAATTTAAATCTTTATCTGCTATTCGTACAAGTACAACAAAACGTGAAATGTCCATGTCCAAATACAGACAGAATGAATTTATGCCAAAATTGACAGCTCCATGGAATTAAGAAATACTACGAACCACAGATTAAACTAACCAAAATATGCATAAATCGAGTGTAAACGAAAGTAAGTAATGTATACATATAGTGTGTCTATGCAGTATCAAGAATGTTTCTTTCTAAAAATTACCAGGACATGGTTGCTATATAGAATTAAACATTTTTAACAGATTTTAAAACAAAAACTTTATTTTTAAGATTGCAATACCTGGCGAATTGTTGTTCAAATCATTTTGAAAGATTCCGTAACCGAAGGGTAAAATGGGAGTCAAATAGGTTTCGACAGTTGGGCCAGCTCGAACCAGGGAAAGTACCACACCCCCACAGAAGATTAGCGCGAAATAATAGTATGCTACTGTGTTTCTTTCGGTAAGTGGGGGGCTGGAGGCCTGCATCCTTTTCCATACAATTCCTAGTCATTTCCTTTATTCCCTTCATCAATCCTCTTCTTATCCCTTGTCCAGTAAAGTTGGCAATTCATTTGAATAACATATAGTGAAATTTTCATTCATAATGTATTTCTGTTACTATTTCAATGACAAATTATAAATAATCAAGTTTAAGTAACGGATGGCACGGTTTTTAATTTTAAGTGTCCGAATATTCATCATATGGTAAGCAGATAAGTCTATTTGCTGGCGTAAAGTAAAATATTAAAAGGTACCTATTATTATTGTGTGTATCTCACGGAAATTAATTGTTGTGAAAAGATGAAAATTCCATTTAATATTTGCTTAGCAAAATGTATTTGTATGAGCGAATGTAGCTCTTTCTTCGTATCGCCTTTTTGTTGTTCCCAGAATTGAATAAACCACATAAATAATATGCTTTGTATTAAGCAATTTAGTTGATTCTGTTATCTAAGCGTGCTCATTAGTTTTTTGAAACTAGGCCTACTAATAATAATTAAACTAAACCTGTAATTTTATACTTTTTATAAACAGCAAGAGTTTATTTGTTTTTTTGAAAGCGCTTATCATTTGAACTGAAAAAATATTTTACCACGTCCGTGATCCCTGAGTGCTATAGGTTATATACGATGCTACTCTATGATTGATTATAAACTCGTGACTAAGCCTAAAAACTTACACTTTTAAACGTTAAAATATATATACGTATATTCCGTCTTAATTTGCATCATGACTAGCAACGTAGGATTATAATTTTTATCGACAGTTTTTCAAAGCAAATCAACTTCGGCATAGTTTTTTTGCCGAAAGTTAACATCAGACGCAGCGAAATTTTAGGAAAAATACTCCCATTGCCGTTATAACAAGCCTATCGTTATTTAAGCGTTTTTTTAAGAAAATAGGTACAGTAGAAATTAGTTACTATTGTTCTAAAAGTAGGCATTCATAGTTAATCCTTTTGATGCGAAGTCAAATAAATGATTTAGGCGAAATAAAGCGAGTGGAAATATGATGGAAATACCTACATTTTCTTCCGACAATCCATTGGGATGTCACATTCATGATAAAATTGTGCGCGTGACTTTCGCCATTTGATGTGATGGACTGATCGCCCACCCTACAGTTGATATAAACGGCAAAACCATATTATTCAATGGAAAACGCGCTCTCAAAAGAGTATTATCTGATATTATATTCAAAACGTGTATTTAGTGGACGTTATTTAAACAACGTTTAAATATAATTTGCACCTTTTAATAAAATATAAATTATAATTATAGTAAAAAATACAATTGCTTGATAAAAGTATGCTAATTTATATAATACTCTTAATTACTATATAACACAACATAATTACATTATTATTGAAGACTTTATTTACTCGCCGTTTTACTACGAACTATCATGATAGACGGCATTTTGTATGTAACGGCTAGAAAAACGATTTGAAAACGTGTGACAAAAAAACAAAGACTAAACACAAGCCATTCAATTCATTCAAACAGTTAATTAAACGGCGCCGTTTAATAAAATGCCTACGATCTCTCGACCTACAACCTGTACCATGTGATCATTTAAATGAACCAGATCGATCCTTCTGAAATTAAAGTGTTAAAAAATATTTGATTATACATGCTTCTACAGTTGCCTTTATAGAAACAGACTATATTTCAGGTTCAACTTTCATTGGTGTCACTTTCAGTCTTTTAGCAAGCGCTGCGCTGGATTCAATCTGCTGTTTGACGTACGATACGGTTCCTTTAGCATCTGTTAATTCTGCGTGTTTCTTTTCCTTATCCCCTGGTGCTAAGACCGGCGAACTTGGATCCGCCTGTAACAAAAGTTCTGTATGAATTATCTAACTCTATCGATTTTATTTAAATGAATTCAATTTATGTCACTTGTGAGTTGTTTGACACCCAAGTGCTATCTAACGCTTTACTTTTGTTACTTGTATCTTTAAAAATTTTACAGTCTGCAGGTAAAAGCATTCGTAGAATTATATTTAAATTAATTAATGTAGTAATGAGTTAATTACATTGACAATACATACAAGGAAATACGTAAAGTTGTAATTAAAATCTTATTAATTCATCATACATAATTACAAATATCATAATGAATATCATACCGGTTCTAATTCCCTCCAATGGTGTATACAATCTGTAAGACGATCCCCAAACCCAGGGGCGAAACATTCTGGATCTAAAGCCACAAAACAATGACCTAAATTGGCCGGCCCGCCGTCACCGCTGTGTGACCACGACCGAATGTGGTGACCGTAATTTGAACCTGGTAATTGAAATAACTATTTTAAATATCAATGTTACTGAAGAGATGCCGTATGAAGTTACTTCAAACACTAACGTAAGTGAAGATAACATTGTGTTTGAGGATGATCATTAAGAATTCTTCATATAGAAATATCCAATAGAATATAGATAGAGCCTTATTTAAGTAAAAATAACATATAGCGGTAGATATAAGAAACTATCTAGAATGGTTAAATATTGTTACGACTATATTCATTTCATCATTCA
>NC_052115.1:2323444-2340481 GCF_012273895.1 Zerene cesonia | reverse complement strand
TGAATGATGAAATGAATATAGTCGTAACAATATTTAACCATTCTAGATAGTTTCTTATATCTACCGCTATATGTTATTATACCGCTATATACCTATATATATATCTAATATATAAAATTCTCGTGTCACAGTTTTCGTTGCCATACTCCTCCGAAACGGCTTGACCGATTCCTCTGAAATTTGGTAAGCATATTGGGTAGGTCTGAGAATCGGCCAACATCTATTTTTTATCCCGATATTCCTACGGGATACGGACTTACGCGGGTGAAACCGCGGGGCGCAGCTAGTAGATTATAATTATAATGTGACATGTCACTCATAATTCACTTCAAATCTATGTTATTATCATTTTAGGCGTGATTACTTTATATACTTATAAGTAAAATATGCTCACTACTTTTACTATTTATAAGAGTAGCTTTTCTTACATTATCTTTAACTTACTCACCTGATAATATACCGCAGAATAGCTCAACCATAGCAGCTAGCCCATATCCCTTGTAGCCAGACGTTTGTTCACCCCCTCCTAAAGGCATCAAGCACCCTGTTTTAAAGGCCTGAAAATATAACATAACTTCTATGAGATAAAAAAGCATGGACTAATGACATGCCTCCGCCACTCGACCGTACCTACAGCGACAAGTGCTTACAATTTTGCGAGGCGCCGTCGAGAGTCGAGTGTCACAGAATAATAACTACAGTTGCGCTTGCGTTGGACTAGTTTAATAGATATTTTTTGCTTACTGGGTACTACAGTAAACAAAAAACATCTATTAAATTATTCATTTCATAGTCTTCATATTCAAAGTCCTCAAATTCAATGAAATTAGGTGTCTTTCTAATCGCAAAAATGCGTCACACAGTGACACAGTTACGAGTTAGAAGAAAGCGGCAATACTTAGGTGAATATCTCGATAGGCACTTAGCGCTTATGCGAGCTGAATTGAACTTTGTTGCTTAACAGTAAGATTCGCTATTTGTATAAATAGTTACGGGAAGCGCTGCTCCTCACTTGTACTTATTATTCTGTGCTAATGGCACACAGAGACAGGGTGTTGGATACCCTGTCTTAAGGGCCTGAAATTACATACTAAAAAAAAATTACCACTTGCAAATATGTAACAAAACCTTCCTATTATGCGGGTTTTAATTTTAAGCAATTTATGGTTAGCAATATAAAATTGTGCTGCAACCTTAAGTTATCTATGAAAATCTATAAAAGGAGAAATAAATACTTTAAAGGCGTATTACCGACTCATGAACACAAAAATTATATGCAAGTTTCAAGTAACGGAAAACAAATTCGAATTCAATCGAATAATTGGATGTACTTGATTAAAAAGTAATTGTAGGTAGTAAAGATGGGTAAGTATTTATTGTAGGTTTGTCGTATAAGAATAGCAAATGAATACCAGGTGTGCGTCATTAGTCTCTTTCCCATCTGGATCTTGTGCCCAGCCATTCGGAAGTTTTTCTTCTTTGCGCATTTGCATCTCAATCTGAGAAACAAAAATAAATGAATTTTAATTTTCACGCCATACTGTCTCCGGAGATAAAGTACGAATGACCGTTATATTATAAATGCGAAAGTTTATAAGGATGTGTGTGTATTTGTTGTTCTTTTATGCAAAAACTACTGAACCGGTTGCAATGAAATTTGGTACGTAGATAGGTGGGCAGCTGGAATAACATATAGGCAACTTTTTATCCCGATATTCCTACGGGATACGGATTTACGTGGGTGAAACCGCGGGGCGCAGCTAGTATTACATACATTAAGGAGTATGAGTTTTGTTTTACCTTCCCAACGGCTACTGCAGTGGTTGCCATGTCCAGGTAGAATGTTTCACCGGCGGAAGCTGGTGCCACTACCGAAAGAGGATTCGTTCCTAATGCTGCCTGAAAATGTTTAAATATCACGTCAGCTTTGTTACGATACGATAGTTAGATAGTTTTTTACCATGTATTTTTGGTGCATTAATAACTAATTATTATTCAACATCGAGATGGTATCTCGTAGTATACCAAGTATCTCAATATACTGACCTTTTTACTTCGTGTGGGTGCAAGTAATGGTGAGGTGTTCGTAAAAGCCATGCCAATTAGGCCCTTTTCGGAAGCTTTTCTTGCCCAGTATCCAGCCATTCCATTGTGATTTGATCCTTAAAAGTGGAAATAGCTATACATTTAAGTATTTTATAAAAAATAAGCCCTTTGCTTTCACCACGAGAAATTTACAAAGGAAAACACGACATTACATGGCTAACATTTCCTCGTTGTGGTTAAGGATATTCGAAATTTAAACACCCATGTTTACAATGATTAAAAACAGGAAGGTTATAAATATCAGTACCTTTGACAGATACCCAACCAACACCGCTCTCCTTGGCTTTCTTAACAGCAATGTCCATAGCGAAATGACTGACTGTAGCTCCGAGAACATTATTGGCGTCAATCCACGCTGTGGACGCAGTTTCTTTTAGCACTTTCGGTTCATTATTGGGCATGCATGCTCCGGATATTATATCGTTGACGTAAAGTTCTAAAATTAATGAAAAAACAATACTTGAATAATACAATACTAAATTCTTATGAATTTACATTTAATGAAATATGTAAAATACTGAATTAATATTATAACCTTACTATATCTTTACGAGAGACCTGTTAAAACAATCCAAAAGAAAAGTCGTAACATTATCTTTAAATATACGCGAAAAAACTAGTTACATAAAAAAAGTAGGTTTGCCACGAGTTTTTAGCGTATTTAGCGTATAAACATAAGTATTTTAAAAATTTTGAAGTCTAAGTTTTCTTGGTACTAAATGAGATATTAGAATATTGCGAGGAAAACTTGTTAATTAATTACTAACTTTAAGTGTGTGTTACGCCACTGAGAAGTACATAATGAGGAAAAAGACGCTAGTATTTAAGAGGAACATACCCAATCTATTAAGACCATGACTAGGATGACCCACTCTATCAGCTTCTATCAGCAATTCCGCTTGCTGCTGTGCAGCCCTCGATGCAGCTCCGACCGCCTTCAGGCAGTCCGTCATGAACCTCAACGCCTCCCGTGTGGCAACTCGCGCCATTTGCACTGAAAACATTTTAATATTTTCATTTACTCATTGACATTCAATGTATTAATATTATAAACTGATTTGGTTCAAATTAGGTACCCACAGATATAATTTGACTCCCGAAGGACATAGGATAGTGCCTATCCCAAAAATCCCACGGAAATAGAAACCACATAGGGAAAACGCCTGGGACTGTTTATTTTCGTAAGTCGCGGACGTAAAAGTAGATATAAATATGGAAATAATAATAAAGACTACTTACTGTAGGTAATAAAAATAGTATTTTTACTTTATTATCCTTTATATTAACACTAAAAGTCATACATCATGTGGTTACTGTGTGTTATCAATTACCGCATTGCACTGTAGCGAGTTAAAAACCTCGTTAATCATGTGTTTATCGCTGTTATTCGAGCAGTCATTAATTGAATACTGCCATTAATTTACCTATTATTGACTGCTACTACAGTTTTATTCGTAAATAAACTATGTCTAGGTACATCCGAGATGTTTTTACCTTAATATAGATATGTATAGAGAAATATGTTTTTACATTTGACATTTTTGTATAATTGTTTACTTTGTGTACAGTAATGTCACAGATAATACAATAATACTATAATAGCATATAATCTCACTCTTTCTCACTCTTCACTCTATTGGGTGAAGCCATTAATAAAGTTCTTTTTGCATTTGTACAAGCAGCATAATGTAAAAGTGGATTATATGTTAGATACAATTATACCTTCACTATCTAATATACTTGTATACATGTCTAGCTGTGCCTCACGGTTTCACCCATGTAGACTATCTAACACTGAAAGGAATTTTAAAATCGGTCCAGTAGTTCCCGATATTAACGCGTTGAACTACCTCTTCAGTTGTAAATTATGTATTAATGATATAATACTAGCTAGCCGTTCGCCTCGCCTTCCCCTTTGGTACATTTTTTTCTCCAATAGAACCTTTCTTGTTTTAAAAAATAAAAAATAAAAAATAAAAAAGGGCCCAAATGGAAGTATTCGTGTTTAGCAACAGATTACTACTGTTTAGATAATCATTCTGTCCATGAGTAGACTGAAGTAAATAGTATTTTGTTATCTATGGTAGCTACCTACCATAGATAACAAAATGATATGGTAGCTAATATTACGAACTACCCACATTCAAGAAAACTAACAAAGTGTAAAACAAATACTTGCTTCATTAGTGATTTAGTTATTGTAATTGGTATAGTGTGTTAATTTTATGAATGTGAATATAGATACCTACATTTCGGTTCCATTGTGATAAACCTGTTAACTAAGAACCTATATTCTGTAAGTAAATTTGTATAATAATATTAGATATATAGAATAAGATCACATAAAGGATATTGAATTTATCAAAAACTTTAGTAGGTGTATAAGTAGTAGATGATTAAGTCATAGTTATATTACAAATGCGAAAGTAACTTTGTCCGTCTGTCTTATCATTACACCTAAACCACTGCATGGATATCTCCCGCTATTCCTTAATTACGCGGGTGCAACCACGGACGGAAACCTAACGTAATATAAGAATGTAACTGGAAATATTATACACTGAAGATCTCTCTGTCATTTGTTGTCATGTTTGTTTTGTGTGAAATTAATATTGAACCAGTTTATAGGAATATATTATAGAGGTAGATGGAGGATAGAGAGAGGGGGCTATATATGTTACATTTTTTGAAAAACCCACGGGCAAAGAAAAAGCCAATAAATAAATATCATACATTAAAATTTATGAACCTACTGGCTGCTCTATAACACATGATGATTCAAATTTATTTTTCAAACAAGTTTTCCTTACGTTCAAAACATGTTTTTAACAGTAAGTATTTTATTTATATAATAAATAATACAAAGGTATCATATAAATAATTAAATAATTATGCATGATATATAAACAGTCCACTGTTTCTAGTTAGATAGCATTAATATTTACAACGTTTATATTAAAAATTCCGGTAATTAGTAAGATAATAAGGATATTATTTAAATTATATAAAAATAAACGCATCGGAAAACATATCAAATAATATAATAGTCCTAAATACACAGAAACTACTAAATAAATACAAACAATGATAAATTCATCAGATGCTAACTGGAAAATATGCGAATTTAACAAATAGGTTATATGATCCTACACACTTCACATTCAAAATATCTGTGAAGAATAGACGAGTAAGAAAAATAAAATGACATTACTTACCTTTTTGTAAAGAACCTGTGTTGTAAAGAAAAATACAGGAAAAACAAATAATAAATAGATAAAAATGTGATAACGCGCTCGTCCTGCGAAAGCACGCGTGCGCGACTGAGGCGCTCGGCTGTCGGCATTACAAAACTGAATTAGGTAATCAAGGTGAATGAGCCCACAATTCCTATACTTTACTCCAGTAAGATTTTTTTTCATGATTATGATTTACTAGTATATAAGTAAATCATGTAGTAATCACAGAAGACTAATGGTATTAAGTATACAAATATTCAAATATCAATAAATATATAATATTTATTTATTCTATTTCAAATACGTATACTGCCTGCTAGATTTGAGTTTAATAAGGATATACGTACTTGCGAAAAAGCTATTATTAAAACTATGTTTTAATTTTGTTTTTTTGTATTTTTACAATTTATTATTTAGGAATTGTAATTGGTTTTAATATCCTACAAATGATTTTTTTTTTGTATTACCGTAGTACATATATTTATATTGCATAAATATTTATTTTATTTTTAAAGTAACAAAAAAGTAAACGCCTGCCTATAAGACAAAACTTACAATTCTCAGATTAAAGAAATAAATCATGTAAGGGGAACATTTTTACAAAAGATCCTTGTCATCAGAATCTACGATAAATATAATAAGTATCACAATACTATTATTTAGTTAGTTGATAAAAAAGTTAATAAAAATGTATTGATCATTTGTAAACTTTTTTGGATACAAAACTAACAATGAATCTTGTTAAAAAGTTTAAAATAAAGCACTTTACCTTCACCAACGTTATCCATGTTTATTTTCTAATAATTTTTTTATATAAATATATAAAAAGTTTTGCTCTAAGCCGTACCACACAACTTGAATGCAATCGTTGCAATGATTGTAGAAAACGTTTTAATAAATATAACTTATCTGTAGAAGTTGTTGACTTTCCGTCTTATTTATAGATCGTTAGGAACGAGACAAGTTAGCGTTCGAATAACATATAATTACTTTACAGTACTTACTTAATAGTAGGAATGAAACTGTAATTTCTCTCTTTAATACTTTACCATTAATTTCATATTCGCTTCATATGAGAATGTTTACGCCAATACCATCATCCTAGCTCATCTTTTATTCGTTGGTTTTTAAAACCAATGCATAGTATAAAACAAAGTTGCATTCCGCCGTCTGTGTGTCTGTTTGCGTAAATCTTTAAAATTACGCCACCGATTTGATGGTTTTTTTTAATACATAAAGTGATTCAAAAGGAAGGCTTTATATATCGTGTCTATGAGACATCATGTACTAGCGGGTCGCCCCGGCTTCGCCCGTCGTACATATATAGCCTATAGGCTTCCTCAATAAATGGGCTAACACTGAAAGAATTTTTCAAATCGGACCAGTAGTTCCTGAAATTAGTGCGTTCAAACAAACATACAAATCAACTTTATAATATTAATATAGATTATTGCACCCGTGCGAATCCGAGACTAACACTAAAGCTATGGTCAAAGTATTCGTATCTACTATCCTATATTTTGTTTCAACTAAATTTCATCCAAATAAAATATAGCTACTTGTGTGTGGATTGCAGGTAAACGGAGTTAACAAAAATTTTTTTGACGTGTAACTAGACTGATTAAGACAAGATTTTCGCGGGGATCAAACCTTTGTTACTCATAACCATTAATTAAGTACATTTTATTTCAGACTCAGAACCATGAGAAGTATAAATAATAGGATATTGCTATATTATTAAAATTTGCCTATAACTTTTTTTAAAACTTTTTATTGGTATCTATTATTTAAAATCAAATATCGAGGTTACAGCATAGAACTACTATTTAGTATACTGTGATAGAAATCTAACAGCATCAGTTTTATATAAGTTTTCTTTCATTCTTAGTCTGTTTCCTATAGCTCTACTTGTTAATTTATTATAGAACCAATACATGTATATTTAAAAATGTCTGTATAAGGAATTTAATTTTATTAAAAAATCTAATAGGCGTGACACTAATGGTCGTATATACAAAATATAAGCTTAACATTTACTGCAAAATAAGTAACCAATACAATTTATACTAAGTATTTCTGAAAATTTCAACTGCAACTGTCATGGTTCATGAGATTACAGCCTGGTGACAGAAGGACGGACAGACAGACAGACAGCTAAGTATTAGTGATAGGGTTTTGTTTTTTCTTTGGGTACAAAACCCTAACTAAGCAATACTATTAAAATGCAGTTTTGTATGTTTACTATATAAATAATAATTAACATTAAGTTATTACTGACATGCATATCACTGAGTTATTTCAACTTTAATTATTTGTTTAAATGATATAGTCGAGGCTGATAAAAAGGAACTTACCAAACTTACTAAATACTGGCTGTTACTCGCGAACACGTACACATCCACAACTTTTTCCACTTTTACTCTAAGAGACACTTAATTTGATGTGATAATACGATGATACATTCGTGAAAACTGAACGCAAATCAATTGAACCGTATCTGATATTAAAGGATTATGACCTGAACCCTCATATGAGGCCTGTGTCCCAGCAATGGGAATATGTTCGGGCTGATGATGATGATGATGATGATGATATTGCTGCGTTGGTGCTAACTCGTAGATAAGAATTCTTGTTAACGTTGTTTTCTATTATATTTATTCCTAGCTACCTGCCCCGGCTTCTCACGGGTGCATTTAAATAAAATCCTTCCTCTTGAATTTTCCACTATCTATTAAAAAAAAGCATCAAAATCTTTTACGTAATTTTAAATATCCACATATTATGAAGTGCTATTTGGATAATTGATATGCATCAAATGTATAATATCATGAAAATTACCATTTATAACTCTGTTCAATTAGTGAAGATCTATCTATGTATTTTACTTTACTTAGGTTTGTCAATCAATCAAATGTTACCCGATTATACCAAAAATAAAGTTACGTTTTGTAATAATTTCTCGAACACATAGCAAAAGCAAATTTTGCTTTAGAAATTATCACATTATTTCTTATTGATATAAAATTTTATAAATATAGCTATGGAAATTAAATATACAAGACTTATAAAACCTATAAATACTAGATTTATTGGTAAAATTAAGACGAAGTCATAGTATTTGTTTCATTGAGCAATTTTATTACGTCTACGAAATAAATTATCTGAATTGTTTTGGTAACTTTATCGCAAATCACAATATTTAGTATCAACCTGTTCTTTGTGCGGATACCTCAGTGAGTTCGGTGAACAGACTTATCATTTTTTTGGAACTAATTTAAGGTAATTTCACGAGAATAGTTCGAGATGAGGAAATTAATCTCGCGGTTGTAAAGGTCACCATTAATTGCACTTGACAAAAAACATTTCGTTCGAATTCGGCTGTAAGTAATTTTTTGGGATTCATTTCAGACATTTGTACATTTTATAATTTGTTATAAAGTTTAGTTTAACATAAATGTTAATAAAACGACGAACGATTTTATTGTAATGAAATATATAAAAAAAAAATTCAGTGAAAGAGGTTTCGTAAATTACCAAAGAATACACGCTTTTAAAATTCAAATTGGTTAAAAACTCTTAATAACCCATCCTCACATATTCAAGTCATTAGTTAAAACCACTATTCAAACCACAATTGCTACTATCCACCAGCAAAACAAATTAGATAAATCAAACAGAATTATATAATGAACCCAAACAATTACTTACGTTATCTCACAGCGTTACAACGGTTTACATTATAAATAAGATTGTTATCAAACTCGGTGTCAGTGATCAGTCACCATGCCTGCTGTTCGTATTGAGGAGATCAAGAGATTCATGGAGGAGAGCCTCGTGGCTGGAGGGGCTCCCATCTCGGAGGCGAAGGCGCAAACTGATCTGCTTCTTCACGCTGATATTGTGGGACATTTCAGCCATGGACTTAATAGATTGGGTAAGTTACCAGTGTTATGTATGCATTCTTTGGTTTATTAGGAAAACATGTAGAATTCTTCTTATACTGGTTTAATATTTAGAATCATTAGCATTCTATTTCTTCAAGTGGCACGTTCCAGTTTATGATGTCACGTAACATTTATAAATAATATTTATCGGTCAAGCATTTTTATGTACTTTTACTGGATACTGAGATAAGTTATAGTATACCCAAAACAGGTTTCAGAATATCATTATTATATTACCTTTAATGATTCATAAAATTTTGCAAAACTGTAAATCATTTAATTCAATATTTTCAATTACTATTTCTCAATCAATAACAATTCAAAAGACCTATTATATATGTCAAGATGCTCTTGAATACTAGCAGATTTTTTAAATTTCAGAACTATACATAAACGATATGAAAATCGGTGGTTGTAAACCGAGCGCTACGCCGGTAATATTGAAGGAATCTGCAGCTACCGCGTGGGTCGACGGTGTGGACGCGCTCGGGGCTACCGTGGGGAATTTCTGTATGGACCTCGCTATCAAGAAAGCAAAGGAATGCGGCGTCGGTTGGGTCTCTGCGAAACGTAAGACCTTGACATTGCTATCGTATAAAGTATAATTATTTGTACATATTATTTTAATGACGAATAATTACATCGTTTTGGTAACGACACGAAAATAGATGGACATCGTAAAAATATGTCGTTTTATAGGGAAATAATAATGATCGCATTTCTTTTAGTGCCTGCAAAAATCATAATAAATGGTTCCCTATAAATATTTAGTAACTTTTTATTGTGGGATTCGAGCATGCTTTGGCACGAATTGGGCCAGCTCGGACCAGGGAAGTACCACACCCCCCAGAAAAACGACGTGAAATAATAGCTTGCTATTGTGTTTCGTACGGTGAGTGGGGGAGCCGCAGGCCTATTTCCTTTTCCTCGCCCTTCCCAGTCCATACCTTCTTTCCAGTCATCAATCCTTTCCTTATCCCTTATCCCTTAAAAGCGGGCAGCGCATTCTCAGAGGTCTGAGCCTCTGCGAATGTTTATAGGCGGTGGTGATCAGGCGAACCACCAGCTCAGTTGCCCGCTATAATATAAAAAAAAACTTTTTACGAAATGTAATGATCATTGGTCGTATTTCTTAATCAAGATGAACAGATTAAATATTATTAGTGTAATCTTAATTTTCTATTTTGCTATTTATATTCAGGTTGTAATCACTTCGGTATGGCTGGGTACTGGGCGCTTAAAGCCCAACGCGAAGGACTCATTGGTATGGCATATACTAACTCTGCACCCATCATGACACCAACTCGGGCTAAAAATGTGAGTAATCTTTTGGATCAATTTTAACAATATATTAGTTAAAATAAAGCATTACATTGCAATTACCAAAGATTAAAAAATTTCCAAAGATATCTGCGGTTCTATAGAGACGTCATTTTAGGAATTTACGGGGTAAAAATCATACCAGAAGAGAGACAATATATTGTTATATAACTTCACATATATTATCCTTTTACAGAGTGCAAATGGTACCAATCCCATTGCTATGGCAGCTCCAGCGTCAGGTGGAGATTCCCTAGTTGTGGATATGGCGACTACGGCCGCAGCTATGGGCAAGGTAAGTTAAACTGATTTACTCGGTACTAACCAAGTTTCAAATTCACCAGATTTCAATATTCATTTGAAAAGAAAATACATTGCAAGTAATTCGTTAAAAACGTTTAGTTTACGGATCTCTTCTATAAGTATGTTTTTTTTATTATAGGTAATTTTTTGAGAATTCTAATGACTTTAACGTCAAATAAAGTATAGGATAAATATAAATTATAATCGTATATAAACTTAAAACTTTTTGTTTTCTGTATAATTCACTACATATAATATTTTAGGTTGAAATGCAGTTAAGAAAAGGAGAGAAGATTCCAGATGGTTGGGCTCTTGGTCCGGATTCCAAACCAACAACGGACCCTCAAGTGGTACATCTAGTTTTCTTAAAACAATTTTATTCCATACTTGTATTCTTCACTTTTTAATTTATTATCTACATTTCAAATTTCAACACACAGTCATATTTTTAAATAATGCTCCTAATATTTTGTTTTAATAAATAACCGCTTAAACAACTTTGCTATTATAATTGTTACAGGCGTTCAATTCTGGTCGTCTGATGCCTTTAGGTGGTCAAGAGAAAACTAGCGGATACAAAGGATATGCTCTTAGCACAATGGTTGAAGTATTTTGCAGTGGACTATCTGGTAAGTGCTTTATAAACATAATATAGAATATTTATAATAGAAGTACGGTACGAAAATATAAGTAAATTTTATTTTTGTCTTACCTTAGAAATATTTTATAACTCGTCGTAACGTTTGACAGCTCGATTTTCTCGAATTTTCATTCACAATTAATTGTCATCATCGGACAGATAAGATCAACAAAACAAATCGGGTAGCTGTGAAACCCGCCCTTATCTTATATCTTAAGCTATGTTTATGCGTGCTAGTGATTGTCTCTTGCCTACTCTAACTAGTAAACATTCTCATCTAGGTTCGAACTCATCTTATAATGTACCGTCATGGTCCTACACCCAAGTAGAGCCCCCCAATCTTGGCCAGTGCTTTGTGGTTGTGGATCCTGAACGATTCGCGCCTGGCTTCGAAACGAGGATAAAGGACTGCCTCGAACATTATAGAAATTTGGATCCTGTAAGTACTTAAAATGTGATAAATAGCAAGTAAATCGTGACTTTTTTGTTTTTTTTCCGATGATTTACAAACATTTTTGGAAATTCTTTTACACGGCTAGGGCTACGGATGACCAAAAGAAATCGATAGGCATACTAGAGGCAATTTTCCTATATAATTAGATTTGGTTTGGTTATAAACTTAGTATTTTTAGCCTCGATAAACGCAAGCAGAGCCGGGAGGAGGAGGAGCTGTTAGTATTAAATAACCGAATAACATACAAACAATGCAATGCCTACACTTAATGTTATTATTTCAATAGTGTTATCCTATATCCCTTGGTCACTGCATCACGTATGAATGGTTCGATCGATTTGGCCAATGTTTTAGCTGTTGTGTTTGTTATTATTATAGGGATGTCAAAAAAGAAAAAAAATAAGAATTAAGAAAATAACGGTTATATAACCTTCACCTGTTTGACAGTTCCTGCGAAGACGAGACAATATCTGTCGAGTCCATGTCGGGTCAGTCGAGTCAGTATTATAAACATACGCGGCACATATTGATGTCAACAACAAAGACTTGTCAATGGTTGGAAAACAATTGAATTATTCATAAGCCGTTGTAAACCGTGGTTGGGATAACCACAATTGACATATCGGAGCCACTGCCAACTTTCTTTTGGCGCGAGTCCCCAAACAATAACTGTTTCTTAACGTCCGTGTTGCATCGTGACCTAGGGTTAAAGATATTCAAATCCGCCATCTTGTAACGATGTAGGTACACTTATTAGAATCTATGATCATACATTAATTAACAAAATTGAATGAGTAGGTATAAATAACCTAAAGTTTGCATCTCGTTTATGGGCCAAGGGAAACTTGATCGAAGATTTAATAATAAATGAGTAAATTATTTTAATACATTACTTACATTCACACTGGATACCTATAAAATTCAAGGAAGTATTGCAACAAACTTTTGTATGCTATATTTATTTATTTGAAACTAAAGGGTTTGTAGTACGATTTAATACTCGTGCGTAAAAATGTATACGTTTTTACCTATATAGGTATAGGTAAAAACGCTGCCTGCCTATAGCTATTGTATACTCGTATACCTTTTATAATTTATCTTCGATATCATACGGCGGACCTATCCTTTACAAAATTATGGAACGTAATTAAGTCCAGTATGCAAAAAATATAACTTTATTAGATGATGATTATTTGGTAACTAAATAATAGCTCCTTCTTATTAAAACGTATTGTTCATATTATAGGGTATGGGTTTTGTCAGCAAGCTATAATCACATAAAAAAAGAAAAAAAAAAACTTACAGTCTTAGATAATATGTCAGTGATGAGTGAAGGTTAATTATTAAAACTAAACAATACATCTTCTAGGCATACGTAATACGTCTTTACTACAAAGACATAAAATTCTTTATCGTATATCATTTACAGATTGATCCCGCACTCCCTGTGCTCGCTCCAGGAGATAAAGAAAAGAAGAACGAAAAATTAACAAGAGCGAGTGGCACGATAATATACCCCCAGGGACAAATAGATTCGTATAACAAAATGGCGGAAAGAATTGGCGTCAAGCCTATCAAAGTTGTATCTAGCAATCTGTAAGATTTTTCAAGATAAAGGAAAACAAAAGAGCTATATTTAATATTTCTAATAAATTTGTTGAAGCAAATATTTGTTTTATTAACCGATGTAGGTAGCCAAAAACGACGGTTTTCAATTAGACTGGATTTTTTTTTGTTTTGTTACTCGGTGGGTTATCTACCGGTTGATGAGATTATTTTTGTGTTTGATAGGAAATTGTTGTCATTTGGTTCCATTTTAGAATGTGGCCTTTTTGAAATATGACCATTTTCATAAATAATTATTATGAAGATAAATATATCTTTGCAGTAAAACTTACGATGATATTATAATTTAATTTATATGACGCTACTATTTACTACATACATCGTGTACTTAGAAAATCATATCTATTCGTACGTTTAAAAATAAAAAAGCCTGTTTCTTGAGAATGGTAATTAAGAAATAATCAATTCAAACATGTTTCGTAACTGATTTTAGTAACTGAACTATAGACGTACTAGATAATCATTATGTAGTAAAAGTTATTGAAATTACAGATCCAGTAATATGCTTAAAAATGCAGGCATAATACGAAATCTATCTTTTAAAGTAATTACATTTCATATTGACAGAGATTAATGGAACGTTAGAGATTTATGTTTGTAATGACATTATAAAATGTAATTGTATTCTACTCATGTAAAGTGGATACACATCGATAATTATTTCAATGGTGCATTTAAAATTTAGAGTTATTTAGAAAAATTGTGATTATCAATTCAGATATTAACTTATTTAACTATAGAGCCCATTTATTTTTATTATATTATGTGATTATTTTATACTTTACTTATATGTAACTGCTCGACTGGGTAAAAGCACAGTCTTCTTTCTTATACTGTGTGGTAAAAGTTTTACACATTGACACTAAGATTTGAGCGTCACGTAGGTAATTGAATAAACGACATGTGCTCGTTACGTGAGTGACATCTAACTTTATCTATAACCATCAATGAAAGTCCAAAACGAGGCTAATGAACACTTAAAATTATTTATTTTTTATTCCACTGTATATAAGATAACTGCGACAGTTATGCAAACAAAAAACAAGGCTACAAGTGTACAGTAAATGCGAATGACCGCATCTATTACCTGTTCAAATATTAAAATAACATAATATAATTCACATATCATTTGTCATATTTTAGTAAATCATTAGTATGACATGATGGTTTATATTTTATTGAATCCATAAACTATCTGCGTGATATTAAATTATTGTTAGTATACATACGTTGTTACCCCTTCAGAAAAAAGATCAATAGAAATAAAGAAAGAAAGAAGAAAGAAAAACATTTACTTTGAAACAGACACACAAACAACAGATCGTAACAGAAAACAGAAGCATACAATGAATCAAATAAGAATAGACTAAACTAGATACAGTAAGTAAGTAAACATATTTATAATTTTCTTATTTTAAACAAAGTCAACCAAGCGCAAGGACGCTATCTACCTTTTCTCAAAGACTTGTTTTGTCGTATTATTGAACTCTCATAGAGTTGGTTTAATATATTACTAGCGGTCTGCCCCGCCTTCGCCCGTGGTACATATATAGCCTACAGGCTTCCTCAATAAATGGGCTATCTAACACTGAAAGAATTTTCAAATCGGACCAGTAGTTCCTGAGATTAGTGCGTTCAAACAAACAAGCAAACTCTTCAGCTTTATAATATTAGTATAGATAATACATGTAGCATCAGTATGAAGTAACAAAAACAAATAGTTAAGAATAATATTTTAGCCTTTAAAGCGAAACGGTCAAAAATAATCATTGTTATCGCAAGTCAGGCCTCGAACGAAAGCCTTATTACACGAAGCGTTAAAAGTTACATAAAATCAATTGCGACATACACCTTGGGCCCTGTAGGAGGTAGAGCTTAATTTATTTGAAAATTCCGTCAATTTATAATTATTGTCACTACGTTAAAGCAAATATTTATCGAAATATTGCGTACTTACTGAATAAATCGCCTGCACCTCGTTAAGTAGCTACCGAGTCAAATAAAAATGCCCGATTATAAAAATTACGATGTGAATTATTAACATTACAAATCGATTCATGTGTATGTGTAATAACATAAGTCTTGTGGTGTTGCCATATTCGGGATCACTGTGTCTCACCCTCTCAGTACATCGATCCATCGTGACAGCGCTTGAACATTTAAAAAACACATATCATACTTACTTTAACCCAAGTCCTTCTGCAACTTAAATAATTGCTGCAAATGCTGATTTTTTTTTTTTAAATATACAATAAGAATCTACATTTACATAAGGCATAGTTACACAGAAAACGGAGTATAATAGTCATATCAAACCATAAAAAATGCATTCAAATTGAGAAACTCCGTTAGTTTTGGGACCAAGTTCTTTAGAAGACAGTGACGTAATTAGCCTTTAGTGCACTCTATGCAAAGGTTTATAAATCCTTACTATATAATTGAAGGAATCGAGCTCTAGGGGTCCACCGGGAATTTTAATAGCCCTCATACGCCCTGTGCCTAGGCACCGGAGGCATCGCCACTACGAGGCTGTAAAAAATATCATCATCTACATATTAATTGTTACTAAATGTTTCCATATATTATTGATTTTTGTTATTCTATTATAATAAGAAATACACATTCGTAGTAATTAATTAAAATTATTAATTCGATAAAAACGAAACCAAAAAAGCGACCGAAAGTGCAGGTATGTTTCTAGACTTTTTAGGACTCCGTACTCAAAGGGTAAAACTCTATAACAAAGTTTTACTGTTAGTTTGTCGTCTCTTAAACTGTGATAGTTAGATAATGGAAATTTTCAGAGAAGACGTATTTCTGTTGATGCTATATTTTGCTGCTTTGATTGGCACAGTCATAAATTGGATGGGAGTCCAATTTCTTGTGCTCTTTAATTTATGTGTACGCAACCCTTAATGCCGCGAGTTTTACTCGCACTTGACCGATTTGGGTTTTAGAAAAGGTCTCCAATCGACAAATTACATAAAATGAAAGTTCATATTTCTTTAATAAAGCAATAATTTAAAGCATAAGATACAGTGTTGCCAAATTAAAAGCTGATTTCTTTATGATATTCAGGCAAATTTACGAAGACAAGGCACAACATCTGTAATAATTTTACATGCAATTTTCAATATGATTTTATTTACACACACCTCGTAAAGTATCGGTTTGGTATATATGTTATAAATATAATAGCTGGATATAACATGCAATCATATTACGTTTCACATATAATAGGTATGTAATAAGGTAACGAATTTTAATTGGTTATATTGTAATAAATATTGTACGAATGAAAAGAAAAGTATGTACTGCAGTTCCTTACAATTTTGTATACAATTCTTCCTTATAAATATCTTCATACAATGGTTTTAATCGCCTTACTGAAACCCTCTGTGGGGGGGG
>NC_052115.1:2319066-2323374 GCF_012273895.1 Zerene cesonia | reverse complement strand
GCCCTGTATCTTTGAAACAGCTAATACCGTGCCCCTAAAATAATCTGCTGGGAGTTCAGATAACTAACCAAAGCAAGGCTAAATGTCATATAGTACAACCCTATTCCCAGTTGAATAACCTTGTAAGCAGTTTATTCACATACAAAGTTCTACAGCTTACAGCTAGATTCTAATAATAGTTCATCTATAACTCGTTGCATGCCGAAGAGAGTACTTGCAGGTTGGCATTATAATGTCCTTGGGCATTGAAGTTCATTATCGAGAATGCGTTTAAGTTTTTACTGGGAATGTACAGAGCTGATTAGGGTTGCCAACATTGGAATTGTTAAATTAAACAGCTGAATATTATTAATGTTGGGTAATGGATATACATATGTACAATAATATAACTGCTCATAGCAGTATTTTTTAAGTTTAACTTACTGTGTTCCTGTATATAACCTATTCCGAATTTCATTAAAGTCTACAGATTTATTATGTGAATAAGAAACATATATCATAACTATCCTATCATGATCAAAACATTTCACTATGAATGCAACGTGCATTATACAATTACCAGTTAATCAAATATTGACAGCCCTATCGTAAATACATATCATTAATGTTGTCTTCAAAGAAATACATAAGAAGATACGTTGAAGCACCTTGCTACTTGTAAAAATATTCGTATGCTTCGCATTATAATTATAATTATATTGGGAAAATAAGAAAAAACCTTATCATCACCTTCAGCCGCTTCCAATTCAAAGTTATTAAAAATATGTTCACAGTTAAAAGATTTTAAATGGTTTTATAAGTGCACATAGTAGTTTTGCTATACAATAATTATTTTTAAAAAAAAGCTAAAACGACTTCGAGTTGTCGGATCTAGACCAAATTTAAATGTGTCCACACGAAAGGCACCAGCCAGCAAACCAACCTTCAAATAAAAAAAAGAATTATCAAAATCGGTTCACACAGTTAAAAGTTCAGAGACAACAAACCCAAAAAGACGCAGTCGAATTGATGATCACATTTTCTTTAAGTCGTCTGAAAATAGTAAAAGATACGTCGATAAATTCTAATGCGTCTGATATTATATAATCTATGTCTGTATAATCCAGAAGTAGCTAGAAAAATAGATGCTGCAAATAAATAAACAACCCAAGGTCTTAAACTTGTTCTCTCTATTCAGAGCAACTCACGAAAGGACAATATTTTTCATGCCGTCAAGGGATTCAACTTTTCACTCAAAACAAAAGAGCTGTAGAGATAAACATCGAGGGTTATCTTACCAAGGATTACCTTTATCATAATTTTATTTAAATTAAATGATATTTCCAGTAATGCAAAAACAAATGTGTCTAATATAAAATGCTCTGCATTTCCCAAGAATCGCATTTGAAAATCAATCTTTGTTCTTATCAAAATAAATCTAATAATTGCTTGTATTTATTTTAATTGTAATTATTCTACTGACATCACTTCTTAGGAACATCATTTGTTACAATATTATATAAGATAGGTTTAAATTGAATTGAAATATTATGTTGTAATAATTCTAACAAACTACATATCAACTTGCAATATATTCATTCAAAAAAAATATTGTCAAAAATAAAAGGCCAATATGGACATTGGTTGGATGAATTTTAAGTAACTCAATTGGAAGGTTGAATGTTAAAATAACAGAGTAAATATTTCTAGAAATCGTGTATATAATCTGTAATTTACGTATAAATTAAGCAACAAGATTCATTCTCTGAATTATGCCCATTATTACTTTTTCGTAATGCATTTAATAATTAACTGGACCTTGTATGACCCTTCAAAATGTTTTGCTTCATTTATCGTACAATAATATTTACTTTACACTCATACAGAAATGTTATACGATGAACACAAGTTACCTGGATTTTCCTTAGATATATATACTTAATTAATTAGTTGCAGTCCAGGGTTTGGTCTTACAGGTTGGTATTATACAGATAGGCTTCTTCCGTTGGCTTTAGTACAAATCTAATTCCACGTTCAATTATTCCGTTGTCAGAAAAAAAATCTACGGGATATAGATCCTTTAAATATGTCAGGAATTTTATCTATTTTACCAACTTCTTTAAAACTTTAAAGATCACTGGTAACATCCTGATAAACCCTGTCTCTAATCTGCTTACCTCTTCGAGTTAGAAGAAATTAAGTATTGCTTATTTTTTATACACGTGGTATAAAGCAGTATTGAAAAACTGTAATTATTTACTTATAATTGATTTAAAATTTAAAAGTTTATATCAATTATAATAAAAATGCAAACCGTGTTTAGGAGGATCGCGAAGTTTTCTACTTAAATCGTAATTTCCCTTCTTAAGAAAGCTTTTTTATGATTTATCATACATATGTTATAGTTCTTAAGTAAAGTTTACCATGAAATGTATACATTCTGGGATACTACTAGTGGAAAGATTTACTGCGCAACATTTAAACGAACATTAAAGTGTTCATAGCAGTAGTACTTAAGTATTCGCGCAAACACAAAATTAGTCAAAAAATTTTAAAACTTTCTTCATATATCACTCGATCGATTACTGTTATGCTAACCCATTGCTAACCAGACCAAAGCAGTCTGGTCTGATATAAGAAATAGCATCTTATTTACTGTTATATCTCCAAGGTTTATTTAATCTCTACAATTTAACCTCATTCAGTTCAGAATTAAATGCAATTAAATGAATAAAATACAACATATATAACAAAACGAAGATTTTATCTCTACAAATTTTCCTTACTTTTGAGAATGTCAAGGTGTGGTTACAGAAAATAATGTTTCAAGTTTGCCATTATAAATGCATTACGTCTGTGTACCCAAAGAATATTATCTCTTAATACCCCGATTCTTTTTTATGGCAGAGCAAGTAAAGGGGCAGATGGGCCACCTGATGTTAAGTGGTCTTAAATAAACACTTGTAACACTTGCGATGTTACAGGTGTTTTGCCGGCCTTTCAGTGACATATACTCTCTTTTCTTGACGGCCCGAATGTCGTAATTGTTCGGGAACACCGTAACTGGTAAATCGCTTCAAAGCTTCACCGTACGCGGAAAGAAGTTGTGGGTGAAGCGTACGGTGGTGGACCACCAGCCATCTAGATGGTTGAACAGAAAACCCCGAATGAAAAGTTTATTTAATTTTTTTTTAAGTTCCTGGAAACATTTGCAACATAAAAATTACCTAATAAGGGCATGTATGCATGAAATAGGTTTTGTCAAACATTTTAATGTATTAAACCTTCAAGTAATCCGTACAAGGGAGTACACACTTATACATAGAGTACATAAAACTATGAGTATATTCTAGTAAAAGTTTAGAGAATATTGGCATAGGCTTTCCTAATGTGAGAGCTAATGTAAAACTATGTGAACACGCACATACGCTAACAGTAACTTTGTTTTCGCTGAAAGATTTTTCATTTTAAATATGGTTTAAAGAGAAGATGCAACAATTTATCTTCATCCACGATGGAAAAGCTATTGATTATGGTAGATTGTTATATAATTGGCAGTTTAAAGTGATGGTACCACGAGAGAGTAATAATCTGCGGATAGTGAGTAATTAGTGCCTTGTTTAGTTATTATTTTCTTGGTCTCATTATATTTGTCATTAATGTTAAAGTTACACGTGTTTCGAAGTGCACACAGAAAAGCGTTTCGTAGTTCAATTTAATGTTTGTTAAATAATTCCAAGACAGTCAATAAGGAATAACAGTGGTTATCTTAATGCACAATATTTACTATAATTTCATTATCTAATTTTACTACCGTATGACCTTCAATGGCATAAAAATTTCAATGTTTCTATTTATGTAGATAATATTATGTGTAACAGTATTTACCTCACTTAATATAAATTAGATTAGAATATCGTGTGCCATGTTTAATGTATACCACAACCGCAGTGATTAATTACAGGTATAATGCCAACACATAAACACCTGACCACGGCCGCAACCGCAAGCTGTCTAGCCATCCGTCAAAGAAACTATAAGTTTAATATTTCGTTTAGAAGCGATCTTTGTTCCTTTATTTTAATTAATTTATCTAAAAAAGCATATTACGCAACAAAATAAGAACATCACCTCTAAATTATCAAAACTCGAGCGATACATTTTTGAAATGGTTGTATAACACGCAATTTAAAATCTAATCGTTTAGGGTGAAACGTCGGAATGTGGGAAAGAACATAAATATTTGAGTATCTTGTACACTCTCTCACACCTAACAACTTATTTATCCCAAGTCTGTTAAGTTTTATAAGGAATAAATCGGTTGGACTT
>NC_052115.1:2306616-2318066 GCF_012273895.1 Zerene cesonia | reverse complement strand
AAATCTCTCTTTCAAATATCGAGGAGTTCTCGCATCAAACAAAACACAGTACAGAAGGTGAAGGATATGAGTATTTCGATCTGGAGGATATTTTAAAGTAAAAAAAACCTGACCCACAATGTGTTGCAGTCATCTTGAATTAAAAATTTGACAAAGTGTACTATTGTGAGTGATATTTAAATCTACAGTATTATGTTATATGTGCTTTTATTGAAGTATTTGTGAAAAAATATTTAATTGAAAATTATGTGGTGGGCACCATCTTTGCCCGATTTTCATCAAATACAGCTAATAACCACCGCGTTCATATAGACTAATAAGTTACTCGTTTGAGAGTGACTATACCATAGACACACACACACACACACACACACATTCACGCAAACAGACAGACATCGACTTCAAATTTTATTACTACTACTACACTTACTTACTTTAATTGAAGATATTAGTATTTGAATCTAAATGAAGAGTTATGTACTAAGATGTAAATGACATCCTTGTACCACAGATAACATTATATACATAATATATATGTATACACACGTTCCTTTATTTAAAGAATAATTTCAAGAAAAGCTAGATCTACGTCCCTCGGCCGAGATAAAGCTTATTTAGATTTGCCAAGATTGACAAACAGTAGCATTGTGTGATATGACGAAGCATGTACTCTGTAATGGATTTTCTAATGAACAATAATCTCGATAGATAATTAATCGATGCAGTTAATATGAAGTTCCATTGTTTTATCTTGTTATTTGATGTACATTTTACATCCTATACTACTTATATCATCTGTTTTTACAACAAACTGTAAAATTGTTGAAAGACATTCAAATGCATAATATGTATATAATTATGTTTATGAATATTTTGGACGTAGTTATTTCATTAATAAATATACAATAAAAACACTAGAGATGTATACCGTGTACATAATTTCAAATGTTAAGAAGCATTTTTTATGCCTCGATTGAGTCGAGATGCTCGTTTATTAACCTCCTCGACACATTTCATCATTTATTAAACGCTGTAAGATAATAATAATTGATAATACACAATTAAAAGATAATTGTGTCAAACAATTATAAAGTGCGAAAAAACGGGTAACATGTGAAAGCAGGACTATTATAGCGTAATAGCGTAATAATCTTTAGATGAATAAAATACTATTATTACATCAACATACAAACTTATTTTTCGAAAAAAGATGGTCATATCATACTAGACAAAAGCAATGAAATTTGTTATAGAAATTAAAGAAACACACAAACTCTTTCATAACTTTAATAACACATATATACCTGCTTTGTCAGATAAGTGGTAAAAATAAAATGGCAATATAATTGTTATCGTTCATTTTTTTAAATTCACAGTTTGTTACACACTTTAACGATGAGTTTACAGCAATTTGTAAGGGGACACTAAAGAAACCTCCTTTAACCTTTTAATTTAACATATACTTTAATATGCTAGGAAAAAAGCGTTAAATACACACATTCTAACAAGATTCTAACACATTCTAAACAAGATTAACCTAATTACATAATTAATTATTAATTATTCAATCTTGACTCAAATATTATCAGGCCTCAAGAACTAGTTAGAAATTTTCACACCTCATTTGTTCAATTAATTAAAGAAACATGGACTAAGCAATATTTAAATTATCATTTTCGCGCTGCAGGAAATCAAATTTATTGATGCCGCTTGATGTGATTATAATGCTGTTTTTATAAAACAATAAACATATAATTCGTTGAATTACTTTATTGCGGTAAAATATTGCATTTGTATAATGTAATTTCAAGAGATTCAGGTCAAGGATTTAAAAGATCTATATAAAATATCGAAGACTCAATGTACCTATAAGTTATGTTATAATTCTGGTATATCAGGCATTTTTTTAATTTATTGTTTAAATATTGTAAGTACGAATTCTATTACTCAATGAACCAGTTCGAGAATATAAAACCTGAAATAGTTTCAGTAAGGCCACTATGTAATTATTAAAATATTTAGATTTAAATGCGCCTTGTCATGTCATTATACTCGTAACATGTAGTAGTATAAATAAATTAAAAAACTTTATTTTTAGTATCTGCATTGTTAATTGTGCCGAAGTTTTTTTTTTCTTAGTGATACAGCATGCATAGATATCAATATTATATGTTGAAATACTCAAAAATTGTCATTAAAGGCGGCATGGTTGCATCATAAAATGACATTCGCGGAGAAAGGATCAACTTTCTCTCGCTTTCACAAATTCAATAAACATTCGTCAATGTAAGGTTAATGTTAGTTCGTTTTAAATATTGATTTATTTATTTTACGTACATTTATTGAAATTAAGTACAAATACTTTTATTATTGTCTCGACATTAATTACTGCCGCTGCCTATTAGTACTTGCTACTAAATGGAAATTTAGGCTGAACAGTTTAAGCTGTATAATTATATATAACTAGCGGTCCGCCCCGGCTTCCCTCGTGGTTCATATATAGCCTAGAGCCTTCCTCAATAAATGGGCTGTATATCGCTGAAGGAATTTTTCAAATCGGACCAGTAGTTCCTGAGATTAGTGCGTTCAAACAAACAAACTCTTCAGCTTTTTTTAATTATTATAGATTGGTGTTATTAATTAACAAGAAATTAATAATGTTGGGATGTAATATGCAGTGAAAAATTAATAAAACTCATGCAATAATATCGGTCAATCCAAGAAAGTTAATTTTTGTTACAGTTGCCTAGCACTTCATCATCATCATCATCAATTGTATCTAAATAAATAATTTTTGTGGACATACGGCGCGACATAATCAGCTCAATATTTATTTATTCAATTAGATTTACTCTAGACGCTTCTTCTTCGTTTGAATTGTTGAATCAAAGATATACTATTTATTCGGTTCACCGCGGGCGAAGCCCTGAAAGTGATTAGGCTTGAAAAAATATCGAAGAAATATTGTGAAAACAGACCATATAAGAAATAAACATGTAATTAAAAAAATACTGTCTTTAAATGGTTAAATGATATATTACTAATAACAAAGGTAGAGATACATGCGCAGGTAAATATGCACGTATGCGGTATGGAAGCGTCCGTGCGGACTGACACGTCGTAACTCTTTGTTATATGGAGTATAAAATACGTATTACGCAGGCCTTCTAATACGATTGTATAATGAATGAATATTGTTTGAACCTACTCATATTATAAAGTGGTAAAGTTTGTGACAATGTTTGTGAAAAATATTTTACCAATAGAAATAGTTATATGTGAGTGCTATGGGCTTCATTTCATTTTGTTTTCACCCCTGATCAATTCGTGCGGAGCCGGGACGAGCGGCTACTTTTAGAATATTATACGTTTTTTTCTTGATACCCACTTGTTTAGGTAGTATAGTTATTGATATGTAGAAGTTAGGAATCTCGACGACTGTGGTAGAGGATGTGGATTCAGTTACTTGTAGTCGAAAAATTATGTGTTTCAAGATAAGATTCATCTGGTATTACGGTTTTAAATAGCTAATGCAATATTTGTGTGTTTTTCTTTACTTGAAGAGGGCGTATACTCTAGTTATATACTGCAGAGAGCTAGAGCTCTAGAGATGATTGTGTTCTCACATTTAATTTGACATCAAAGACACCAGTTTGACTTTTAAATGTTAAATGAATAATTTTAAAGCAAGTCAATCAAAGACGCAAATAGAGCTCTTCCGGATTTCATATCAAGTCGGCACAAGTTCTGTTAAGGTTCTCATTTATTTTTTCTCAATACATATTTGCTCTACTTTTAAATTACGCCTTGAAAGTTTATTTACTGCAAAATATTCTACGCAGATTCAACTCCTATAGGTTCACAGTTGAATAAATATAAAATAATTAAGGTTGCCGTATTATGCACGAGAAAATGATACTATATTCTGAAATCTATGGATATAATGGCGTTGGAACTCCATACTGCTACAATTAACTATCACAGTTTCCTAAATAGTTACTACGTAACTTACTACTTTATATTGTGCGTAAATAAGTGTGACCCGGCAACCCATACTTAATATAAGATCAGGTGAACTATATAATATTAAACCGTTAAACTATTCAAAAAGCACGTTATACGTTACACGACTCCATCCATTCATAATTCATTATCTAGCAATAAGGAAAATGTTAATTGTTAATTATACGTATAATTTAAAAATACTTTAAATGTTTACCGTAGATTTTACACATAATGGAAAATAAATGAATCTATCCGCACCATGTTTTAACAAACATCTTTGCAGATGTGTAATTATTTCTTTTAATTAATTAGATATGACGGAGGAACCGATGCTTACGTAACAGTATGTACGCCCTATTACGACTATCAACTATTTATTACTATTATTTACACATAAATAAGAATCCAACATGCGGCGCATGCATGTGATCAATTTAGAATTCATTATACGCATATCATACGTATTGCGAACTGCAAATTACGTAAAATAATACTTATAATCTGTTTGAAATTCCTTAGATGTAAAAGATTGGATTTTGAAATTATACTTAGCATTTAGGGCAATGGATTTCCCGCCGAATCGTTTGATCACCGTAAGTAACCGTGTTGATGGATAAATTAATAACAATCATCTTTAACAAAAAACTGAACCACCAAATTGACAGAACTGAACTAATATATTATTTGTAAGGTAACAAAATTCAAATTAAGCACCTCTTTCTTTTTTGAAGTCATTTGAATAAAACTAAAACTACACTAGACATTGATTTTAAACCAGAATTAAGATAAGAACATGAAGAAATCATAATCATAATCATAGATGGATTATATTCATATAGATTCTTTCAGTTGTCAACATCAGTCCATCAAAAACTGAGCATTCATTAATTACTCGGAGGTACCTACCCTATGTAATTTATCGATAGATGAAATATATTGCGAGATTCTACTTAATTTCTTCTTCTTCTTCTCTTAATTAATGGCTCTACCCAATAAGTAGTGTCTCCGCCAATGCCCAGTATATAAGAGAGAGACAGGGCTCAAGTTTCAAACGGACAGACAAATACAGTTAGGACATTTATCATTTGAAAATCGGTAAAAACGTAAAAAAACCATTTCTAATTTAAATATTTTCAATTGCACGGTGATAAATATAATAAAACAGTAACCAGAATATTTCTGTACATAAATATTCTTTAAAAACAGTATTGCTATGCAATAAAAATGTTTATTAATATAAATTACGAAACAAAATTTTTAGTTATGCGGTCATAAACCAATTTAAAATGCATTTGAAAAAAATATTTTTTTGTATCCTACATGTAACCAAGAAATTTAAACAAAATCGCGAGTAAGTAACTAAAAAGATGTCATTAGATGTCTTTAAAAATGACAGAGGTTTCTGATAGATTTTAAAAAATAAACAGACGACACAACCGACTACCTCAAAAAGGATGAAAGGTCTAAGTTCAAAGCATAGGAACTTTTTTCTTTATATCAAATGTTTGTTCATCAATAACTCGGTGGTTTTTCAACTGATTGGTGTTTGTCTTGAGCGCTTAGTCGTGTTATTTTGAGAATAGTTTAACTCGACCCATGTATAATCACATGGGTCGAGTTAAATATTTGTTGCTTTTTCACGCAAAAGCTACTTGACCGCCTTGGTGAGTGGTAACTATTTGCGTCATTGTTGTGAAGCTAGATAATTGCCATCTTAAAATTTATGAATATAATCCATCTAATAGAAAACGAAACCCTTTATTACAATATAATATATTGAGCAATTTTTGACTAGGTCTAGTAGCAATATATAGTAGTATAACGTAGTAATACATATAATTAGTTAAGTGAATACTGTTAATATTTAATTTAACGGTTACAATAATAGTCGCATTTAATCTCAAGATCATTTCCTTAGACAATTATTTGTAATCATTGTTAACTCGTGTGGCGGCAAGACAGTGATGAATTGGCGGGAATATATATGATCTGTCACTAGGTAGTCTATAGTGTTTCTAGAAATAAATGAAGAGATATATACTTCCGCAATTGTTTATGGCGCCTGTGTTGCGATCAGGCACTCCTCCTCCGAAATGGCTGGACTGATTCTTATGAAATTTTGTGTGCATATTGTGTTGTGTATGTATGTCTGAGCATCGGTCAACATCTATTTTTCATACCCCTAAATGACAAGAGTATGGCAGAACAGCGTTTGCCGGGTCAGCTAGTAATTTATAAATATCAAGTACTTATATCATCACTAGTATGAAGATTGAACCAATTCAGTAAAAATATTTAACATGTATAGATTTATGGTAAAGGCAAAATAATTAAGAAAATATTTCAATGTTATCAGAAATAATTCAGTTTAAAACGGAACTGTTCAAAACGAAGTATATAGTAGGGAAGTGCAATGATATTTATAAAGGTCGTTTCAAATGATTAATTCGTAGAGTATTAAACACCGAACACGGAACCTAGTATAATATTTTATTATCTGTTATGGAACTTAAGCTCCACAGATAATATATAAGTACACCACAGATAACTATACTAGTAACTCTACATAACCAATAATCATTTATTATTTTTTTCAAAGCACATGAGTGTTTACACCCTTAGTCGAACTAAAAATCTATTTTATTCATGTCAAATTTAAAAGAAATTGTGAATAGTTTTTTTAACTACCACTGAATAGCTACCACGGAATGTCGCTTGTACAGAGAAGACTCGGCTAGAAACTCTTAAAGTTATGTAGAAACATTAAAAGTATTATACAACAATTTATATTAATTGGCTGCTAAAAATATTTTCAATTTTAAGCTGTCCTTTGAAATGACATTAAATAATATTTTCATTTTTTTTGTTGTTTTGCAATGGGCAGCAAATCAAAATTTAAAGCTAATATACCGTGAACCGATTTTGAAAAATATTCAATACCCTACTGTTATCTGCATTCCTTCAATGATTCCTAAGTAACATGAAATTTCCAAGCTAAATTAAGCCTTGGGACACAGCGTGAGCAGGTAATACTAAATAGTTTGTTATAAAAGTTTTCATCACATGATCACAATAAAATCCATTGAATCATTAATTTGCTTGTTATATTTTTACCAGTTACATATTTCTTAGGTCTAGAATCTAGCTTAATAAATAAATATAATTGTTATACAAACACAGAATGCAAAATGAAAAAACAACACATGACATGTGTGTTTATTTCCTATAAGGTGTTTTACATTAATGATACAACGAAGTATGTATTTATATGGGCATGTTATTTTCATGAAATTGTATGTAATCCCTGAAATTTAAAATTGCCCTATAAAACAATCTCAGACAGTTATTTGTATATTAAACATGTATTCATTTTGATGCGTTCTGTTTTTACCATGCACCAGATTCACAGACTAAACATGACATAAATAAAAACAAATCTTATATATAAATTTCTCGTGTCACAATGTTAGTCTCTATACTCCTCCGAAACGGCTTGACCGATTCCTCTGAAATTTGGTAAGCATATTGGGTAGGTCTGAGAATCGGCTAACATCTATTTTTCATACCACTAAACGATAAGAGTAAGGCAGAACAGCGTTTGCCGGGTGCAGCTAGTTAATTTATAAGGCGTTTAACAACGCCATTACAATTACAACGCAATGTCGCAAATTGGTATATTTATCCAGTTAACTCGTATAAATACCACTACAGAGGCACGTAATTTGCCGTAAATTGCCTGGTAACTTATGTATTAATTATTTATCATTTGTCTTCTGGGTCTATTATGGATATATGCATATTTACGAGTAGTTTATACAAGTGTAAATCAATATGGACGATGGCGTACTCAGGTAATATAGGTATGAATATTTCCGGTTAGTTCTAACAAATTACAATATACTCAGTTGTCGGGCCAGGTTTGTGTTGCGGAAACTGGAGAGCAGACGCTCACATGTGTTTGTTTAGTAATTTCATTGTGTGATTTACAAAAGCATAATGAAACAATGATTTATCGACTGAAGAAAGTTCGCCACATCGTCAATAAAGAGAAGTCTAAGAAAAGGCCGGTACAAAAATAATAAATTCCATAAGTAATTAAAATCAGCGTTTTCTATAATTTAAATAATTACGCGGAAGGTATCGTTACGTATCACGTATATATAAATTTGTGCTACTATCATTATAAATGCGAAAGTTTGTATGTGTATGTGTATGTTTGTTACTCTTTCACGCAAAAACTGCTGAACAATGAAACAACGAAATTTGGTACGTAGATAGCTGGACAACTCGAATACAGATATGCAACTTTTTATCCCGATATTCTTACGGGATACGGACTTACGCGGGTGAAACCGCGGGGCTCAGCTAGTAACAAATATCTATCAGTTACTAGTTATCTGTGGTAGTACTCTTATTATTAGTATATTATATATATTCCATTACATTATATTCCGGAACTATCACATATAGTTTTTTCCGCAGATCTCTTTATTTCAGAGTGAATATTTTATGCTATTTTTTCTTCTTACAGTTGTAGGTAAATTTAAAATAATATGCATTCACACTGCGGGCGTTATTCTGTTATTATATAAGTATTATAACAAAAAACTAAAGTGCCTTCAAATCGTCAGATCTAGAACAAATTTAAATGGACCAAACAGGATGTACCAGCTTTTTAATAATAGAAAAAATCATCAAAATCGGTTTACCGAACCGGAAGTTCTGAGGTAACAAACCCAAATAAAAAATACGTTACGATTTGAGAATCACCTAATTGTTTTTAATGGCGAATTCCGTCTATTTTCAATTAATTTCAAAAATCTTTTTTATGAAAGTATAAAAAATGAGTTGTAAAAAATATGTATAACATATATCCCAATGGCACTGATGTGAAACAGTTTCTGTAAATATCAATGAGGTTTTTGTCGTATTTTTTATTCCACAAAGAAAAACTAAACAAAGGATTTGTTTGTAAGCTTATTATACGGAGCCTTTAACATTTAAAAGTTAACTTAACGGGAAGGAAAAAATCTGACCACGTAATTAAGGTCAGAAGATGGATTTAAAACATTTTTGTATATTGCAACTCAGTAACATATTTTTGTTCTTGCATTATTCACGGATTTGAAATTAGAATAAAATGATTTAGAAAAATATATGGCACTATGTCTATAAACAGAGTACATGTTTATAAATAACACTGAAGAGTGGAATTATTTATACTAACATAGATGGCATGACGCTCATTTTATCTTTACTAATAAGTAATAATATAAAGCTATAGTTTTTATTTATAATTATTGTCTTAATTAATAGTTTTTCCACGTGGGCTACTGGACGGAGTATATAAAGAAACCGACAAGTATCGTCAAAGTGGGCATCCAATAACGAATCTTATATCTTTAAACGAGCAATTCTTGTATATATATATATACAAGAATTGCTCGTTTAAAGATATAAGATTCGTTAATTCGTGAATTGGAATCTCGGAATCGGCACCAACGATTTTCATGAAATTTAGTATATAGGGGGTTACGGGGGCGATAAATCGATCTAGCTAGGAAGCTTTTTTAGAAAATGTCATATTCGTGTTTTATCGACTAAAACTTACTTTTTTAACAAATAGGAGGCATTTCTGTCGGTAAGATCGAAAAATATTATTCATATTTCATCATTTTATTAGTATGTAATTCGTACTTAAATATAATTTCCAAAAAACACAATTTATAAAAAGAACAAAAAAAAAAAATACCGAGCAAAGCTCGGTCATCCAGGTACTTGTATTAATAAAACGTCACTTCCAACGCCATTGCAAAATTCTTTCACAATTGGATATGTACTGTCTATGGGATGCCTGATTACATTAAGGCTATATACACATACCACGGGCGAAGCCGGGTTGGGCCGCTAATCCTGCTATAATATAATATTTGCTTGTGTTTGATTTTACGCGAATATATTTAGAGGTTAATGAAACGTGATCACGCTCGCTGTTCGAAACGTCGGGTTAAATAATATATTAACGCGTTAAAATCCGTAAAAACCTCTTTAACTTCTACTGTAATATTATAAACGCGATAGTTTGTACGTAAGTATGGACATATGTATGGATGTTTGTTACTTTTTCACGCGAAAAGCGTATCGTATTTGTATAAAATTTGGGACAGGGATGGATTATAGTCTGGATTATCACATAGTCTACCTCTTACCCGGATACCATGCGAGTGATGCCGTTACAGCTAGTTTGTGATAAAAATATTAATTAATAAAAAATATCACATATCTCATATATACATCATACACAGATTTATAAACATTATCTATGGGTTCAGTTTAACAGTCATACCACAGATACTAGAAGTCATACGTAGGAATATTTCAATACAATAGATAACAGTAAATATTATTTATGTATAGCACGATCACATATAATAACCACTAGGTCAGAAGGTTATACGCGGTAATGTCAATTATTTAAACAAATACACAGATAATACTGTAGACTTTCTAAACATACACTGCTTATTATCGTACATGTGCTAAATATAAGTAAATATTTTTAATTTTGAACTTGGTGAGTCATCAAAATTTTCTTTTTTATTTGCAATTGGACCAATTAGACTTATGCTGTTTTTTTTTAGTCCGTGATTGGATATTACGGAGTTAAAAATTGTTTTTTTTTTATAAGTAATAATAATAATTAAAGTAATAAAAAACAAAACTGTCAGTGTGTGAAATTTTGTATTTTATTAATGTAACAAAAGTAAGGTTCTATAAATACATTTATATACAACCTTATTTATTATACTTCAATTTTGCGACGAACTGATTCAATAAATTCTTTAATAATACATTAAATCAATCAAAAATTAACTATCGCTCACTTTGAGAAAGACTAGCCTAAACAAAAAACCTTTAACTAAAATTAAAAGTTCAACCATGCCTTGGTTAGTTTAAATTTTAGTTGAAGCTATTTATGCGTAAATTATATAAACAAATAAAAAAATATATTCGCATTATATTTTCAATGTTTTTCTTAAGGGACTGAAGAGAAAAAGAACATATAGATACTTGTGTCATTAAAAATGCAATTACAGTACATTGAACGTACTGTGTTGCAATCTAATGCATAAAGAATAAAGATAGGTACTAAGCAGTAAGCTGATTGCTGTTCCGAATGGCTGATCTAGTACAATAGAACTTCCTAGACTTAATACCATATGTCTTGTGCCTATAATTATTTTGTCATCTAGAAACCGAATGATGTATGATGCATTAAACGGAAAATCGAAAGTCTGCGAATATGTTAGCAATCGCTCAATTATAAATATATTTTTAATTTCCCTGTTTTTTAAATTGTAGCTGAATTGTGTAATGAATTTATAATTGTTTAGTATAATTTTACAAATTTGTCAATTGAATTAGCTTTATACTTTTTTCTACAT
>NC_052115.1:2294143-2305616 GCF_012273895.1 Zerene cesonia | reverse complement strand
AAAGTAATATAATTGTTGTTACGAAGCAAGCGGTTTTATTATTACACCCGACTCCGAATTGTGATAATTTATTACAATTGAAACATCTTATATGTGTAGAAAATAAGATTATTGGGAGGTTTGATTGTAAATTCTATATGTAACATTAATTTTCATAATTCATTTGGCATTGTTTACGTTGAACTTGTATTGGCTAACTTATAAGGCTATATGTACGTTTAATGTTTGACTTAACCTACTTTTTTCTTATTTTCGAGGTATACAAGCGCTTTGCAAATTGAAAGGATCAAAAGCAACCCTTCACTGAGAGCTACTCCTTGTGCCCTTGGTAGATCTTGTCGCAGCGACGCGGTCACACCGCTTTAATCTATCAAATGTGCTGCACGCGCACCACAACGATACTATTTCTTGGCGCGAGCGCTCGAATGTTGCGAACAGCAATTGCGCGGGAAACCGCGAATTCGATTTTTAAACTTTAGTAATAAACTTTTTTTTTTTTTTCAAAATGAGATTTTTAATAGTTTTGTGCTTATGTGCCAGTGCGTGGGACGCAGTGTCGGGACAAGATATAGAGGCTATGAAAAATATGCCGAAATATGACGAGCGTTATGATTATTTAGACGTAGATGCAATTTTTAATAATAAGAGACTAGTGAGAAATTATGTGGACTGTTTAATTAATGGACTAAGATGTACGCCAGAAGGAAAAGCACTCAGAAGTAAGTTTTTCACATTCATTATTTAAATAGGTAATATAATGTGACAACAAAATAAATCTGTTATAGTACTATAAAATTATATGATGCAAAAAATGAGATTATATTATTTTATGTATTTTCTCATGTACGTTCAAACAAGTTTTTAACTAAAGTAATATGAAGTAACTCAAGGTCGAGGTTGTTGTTTATACATATATTATTATCTTTATTTGATAATTGCGGCTAATGCAATTATCTTTTTTTCTAATTATTTTTCAAGTGCATTCTAAAATATATATAGATTAGGTGAGTGCTCTCTAAAGAATTTTACAAGAGATTCAATTGTAGGAATCAATATTAATTGTGACGATACTTGCGCCATATTGAAAGAGAAAAGGTTAAAATTGCACAGCTAAACATATTTAAAACAAATAAATAATTAATTAATTAATATACTAAGAAAGAACGCTCTCAAATTTATAACGTAGGATTTTACTTTAACAAAGTTTAATTTATTTGGTAACTATATTAAGCATTGCAGTGTTTATACATTTTAATTGTCTTCAGTGTGTATGGCGTGAATTTTTTCCAACTCACCGAGCACAAAACCGGAGAACAAAATATTATTATAATGCTTTTGTGTTTAAGTGAACGAAAGGATAATACACATATAGTATTGGAGTCTCATTTTGAAAAAAAATGTTAAATTTTTGTTGCATTTAATATACTTTGTCTTATTGGTAAGTATCATCAATAATAATATAATATAAGACAGAACCTTCCACCATTCCCTATAAGGCCACGAAGGTTAGAGGAAATGTTGTGCTGTCACTACAGATAATGCGATTTATTGTCTACAAATAATTTTTTATTGTTTAATGTCGAAATATTAATTTATATTATAAGAAAGTAGAATTAAAAAAATAATCTAATGAAACGAAACATGTAGACAATTGAAAACCTTAGAATGATTCGTGCTTCGTATATCATTTTTATTTATTATTCGTTTAATAAAACTATGAAACTAAAAGCACGATCAGTCTTCTTTAACAGATTTTGAACCACCCGATAAATAGTATCTTTCGATGGACCCTAAAAGACCCTAATTATTACAGTACTAAGTTCAGAACAGAAATAAGAGCACAAAATTTCATAATGTAGTTTAAATTCATATTGAAATTCTATTTATATCATTCACAAGGTGATTAATCTATCACGTATTTAGTAATACAGAAAAATAATATTTACTTAAATTAAAATTCTAAGTTTCACTATTTATTAGAAACTTATACCTAACAATTGCTTGACATATTTTTATGAGCATATCTGGACATAAAAAAAAACCGCCAACACAATTTGTTCTAGAAAATCTATAGGTAACAATTACATTATGCAATGACATTGATCAATTAATTGACAGCAAGTGATATTATGAACAAAAAAAAAAAAAAAAACAAAAGAAGAATAATGAACTTGTATTTAAAGCGTGACAATGTCATCAATTAACAACACATTAGTATGAATACATTGATTCTATTCCACGTTGGTCATACTTACGTTCAAGGAAAAGTTATATTGCAGCTTGATTTCACAGTTTCGATACGTTTAAGTGTCGAAGTCCTCGTTAAATTTTGATATATATAGCTTACAAGCTATTGTTCAATTCAATGTTCAGTTCATGTTCATGTTCAGTTCAAAATTGTATTGTTCAATTTAGAAATAACATGAATATGATGAAGTGAATAATAAAAATTAAAAACAATACAAAAAATAATCACATTTACCTAATATGGTACTTAAAACTACATCTCAGCTTATACTGATGATGTAGATAATAATAATAATTAACCGACATTTTTAGATTAATGTCTGAAATATTTTTAAAACCGCCCGAGTTTGACACCAAAGACTATAAGAATATAAAACAGTTTCTCTATCAAAGTAATTGCAACCACATGGACTAGCGATTTCAATTAGAAGTCATTATTACTGTAAAGTGAATTCCCGTGTCCCCTAGTAGGGTGTGTGGCAAATGATATACACTTGTTCCACTGATCAATTTTCTTTATGGACAAGTAGGTGATCAGTCTTATGTGTGATTCACCACCGGGAATTGAACCCAGGACCCCTCGGTTCTACTCACACATGTTAACTGCTGTACCAAGAAAGGATCCATTATTATTATAAACTTACAAAAATGTAGGTGATTTTCACATAGCATTCATATGTCAAGTGACCCGTATGGTTCCAGTCCACTTGTTTGCATTGCATTCATCACTTGTGAAAGTGAATGCTTCTACAGAACCCGTTATATATTTGTGGTCATTGTGAGTGTATTTGAGTTCTCCAATGTAGAGTAGATCTCCAATGTATATAATTTTGGATATAATAATATTATATCCTTTAGAACTTTAGAGTCAAACTCAAGGAACACAAGGAACTCATTAAAACAGCGCATAATTTTCTGTTATCTGTACCGTAAGAATAAAACGCACAGATAAACCAAAAGTTATGTCAACCGTGACGTTTTAGAGAGTGAAAGTGCAGATTCAAATAAACATATCTAAATACAAGAGTTACATAACACAGATTAACGAAAGTGAAGATTAAATACGATGAAAGAGTTATTTTGACCGCAAAACATAATAAGCGCCAACAATGTAACAAAAAATTTGTGTTAGATAATCTCCTTACTTACTTACAACTCTGTAGATAAAATAAACAATTCACGATACAACTGCGTATAAATGCACGCATTAGTTTTAATTTATGCATCATATTTGATCCTTAATATTCACAATCTTACATTTAAAAATGATTTGTACTATATAATATTATTTTCAAAAGCAAATGGATTGCCGCTGGAATGTTCTGAAAGCGCGTATCTTCAATGAATATGGCATTTTTAAAAATGCTCATAATCATGTCCCTGCTATTTTTAAAGGAAATTTTGTCTAAATATTGCACTTTTTTATAGTACGCCGGAAATGTTATGACTAAAAAAAAAAAAAAAAATTCCAAGATACTATGTAATTGATTCGACTCCAACACATCGAAACGGGGTTATATATTGGATCATAATAAGATATTTCTTAGAATGAGGTTACAAGACACAATATGAAAGGAAATTATCTGTGGTAAACTGAATATTGTTGACAGGCTATTTGTGGTTTCGTGAGCATCGACCAAAATTAAGAATAGCTCTTCAGCTGTAACCTTCTATTCTGTAATATGCAACATGTATACCACAAAACGATATTTGTCCGTCTGCATTTACATTAACATTGTAAGAATCTCCTATAATTTAATTCCAGTTAAATTAACTGGAACGTAAGTCATTATATATATAGATTGTAACTACGTACATAGTTTGTTTCAACGCAGACAAAATATATCTAATACATAATATTTTATGGTAATAAAAAATATTACCGAACTGTGGCATAAGCTAAAATATTAGATACGTATATTATTTATTGCCAGTCAATTTAAACCGGCCGATCAAGACCGTTGATGTGGTGTTCCAGTCACAGTTAATAGATAGCAGTCTTCAACAGCGACCGAATTGACGTAATTGAACGATTTTTTTTATTTGGATATCTTTATATATCCTACTTCCTACTAATATTATAAATGCGAAAGTTTGTAAGGATGTATGTGTGTGTGTGTTTGTTGCTCTTTCACGCAAAAGCTACTGAACCGATTGCAATGAAATTTGGTACGTAGACAGCTGGACAACTGGAATAACATATAGTCAACTTTTTATCCCGATATTCCTACGACATACGGACTTACGCGAGTGAAACCGCGCGATGCAGCTAGTCATATATATATATAAATTGTTTGTCCGCTATGGGCTCTTACAACTATTGGACCGATTTGAATAAAAAAAATTGTTTTTTAAAAGGCCTCAGGGCCTCTATATACTCGAGAGATTACTAATTAATTATTTCACATAAACTTCTCTAATAAATATCCTATACCTAGAAACAACCAGCAAAAAAACACGTTTGGAAACACCCTTATAAAATCATAAGTTTTACGAGTGCTCTCAAATGAAGAACCATTTCTATAATCACACCATTACTTTAAGTGAAAGTTAATAAGAAACCGTAAAATTCTCACTCCGCACAATGTTTACTTACTTTGTGAACGCATTCCGACAGTTCATGACACGATTCGGGCAAGGACATATCGATATTCATAGCACGAATTACAATCGATCTATCCTGAATCGATAATAATGCTAATCGATTCTTAACCTTTTTGATTGCAATATTGCACAATCGAGACACCACGGCTCATCTATCGAATAGATAGCGAAACCAATATATGACAAACGAAGTTTTATTTATGCGATATCTTTGTTGTTATTCTATTTATATTTGATGTTTATTGACCTTGACTTTTACGAGATAGGGTTAGAATACATAAATTTAAAAATATGTGTCTGGCTGTTTATTTGTTTTTATTTTTTTGTATCTTAATCGACGGAAAATTATTTGGATTATTTTTAGTCATCACTTTTATTTAGGTACTAATATATTATATCTGTTTCTAATAAATATTTAATAACTATTATAAATTTACAGGTCACCTCGTAAGGCACGTAATATTTATATATTGAAAATATATTAAATATATGAGATAGGTATATTGAATATTGGTAGTTAAACGATATTCCCTATTTGTTCTGTTAGAATAAATAACGATCATGTCTATAGGGAATGACTCTAAGCCAAGAGCAATAACAGCCACGCACATCCTTCCAAAGAAACGGTTATCTGCCTAAGTTGTCTTTAGCTGGAACCTGCGCCTTCACTCGCGTGGAACCTGTCTAAAATATATTCTATGTGTTAATTCAGACCATAATCTATATTTGTACTATTTTCAATTTCGTACAGATACCAACAGAGATCTTTGCGTTGCGAAAGAGTAACAAAAATCCATACGTACTTACAAACTGTCGCATTTACAATATTAGAATCATGTGAGCAGTTAAACATGTTGCATATGAGAATGATTACTACGCGAGAATTGTCAGATATGTCATTTGTCAGTACACAAAGTCCTTTTATTTCTAATATTGTGTATTAATCGCTTATCACATAATATCTTTATCTTTGAGTAGACAAAGAAACGTCTCGTTTCAATCGACCATATAAACTGAGGCCAAGTTCCAGTAGTAAAAGTGAATTGATATGAATAAAATAACAATAAAAATCAATATACGGTTGCAACACTGTGGCATTTTAGTATTAGCATTCAAAGATGCTATTTCTAGATTTTGCATACAGTTTTTTGGCAGTTATTGCCTAAAACTACTGAAACATGTTTTTGATGGCCACCTTCACCTAATTATGTAAATAATTAATCTGAACAATATTTTGTAAATGTTATTTGTTCATTTTAGACATGCACTTAAGATTGTATTTAGTACACCAAAATTGTTATAAGATTTTAAAGAATAACAGCAATTTAAATTAAAAAAATTATCAGTTACGTCATTCTTATTTCTAGACACAAATGGACCATTTTTTTGGAGTCGTATTGACCAATAATTGTGTATAATTTGATACTTAACTTTTAAAATTGTAATACTGTAATAGTAGAGTATAATACATCGAAGTGCAATTTATTTTAAAGAATACGCAACATAATTATCGTACATCATAGCGCAATAGTATCGTCTCTGAAACCTTCATAATAAATATAATGTTATGTTATCTGTTACGATAAGAACCAACTTCTTAGATTAAAACTAGCAAAGGCAATGAGAGATGTAGTTTAAAGTTTTTGTCGATTCACCGATAAGATCATGTCCATACTTCTTATTTTGAGCTTTGGTATATTTAAATATACATGATTTTGTCCAAATTTTAGCTTTTTATTGTTAACTAGCTGTTGCCCGCAACTTCGGCCGCGCAGTTAAATGTTAATGTTCATGGTTTAAACATTCATCCCCTATTAAATCCCCTCGGGGATAGTTTATCAGAATCCTTTCTGCATGGATTCCTACGTCATAACGTCTATGTGCATGCCAAATTTCTAACCTATCTGTCCAGTGGTTTGGGCTGTGCCTTGATAGATCACTTGGTCAGCCAGTCAGCCTTGAGTTTCATTTATTCAGAATTCCATTATTAAATTTTAATTATTTTAGTAAAAATGACGGTATTTTTCCGATCAGGGAAAATTTAACGTAAAGTATGATTTATTAGTTTGCCAGGTCAATAGTTTCTAATCGGAAGTAATAATCCTTACATTGTTCGTATATTGCAATTTGCAGGAACATTGCCATCACTAACTAAGTATTAGTTATAATGACGTAACTAAAAGAAACAAAGATTTTAATCTCTATTTGAAACCATTCTCACGGAAGCTCAAGTTATTTTAATTGCAAGTACATATTTATAAAGTGAAATAGTTTAATTATCTAAGCCGGCTTTTTGAGAAGCGAGTTAAAATCTCATGAATAAAATAAACTTATAATAAATACATTCTGTTCTGTTAGATATTGTGGCCTATTGCCTTCACTTATGTTTCACATTAATATACATATTATATCTATATTAATCATCAAGTCAAATCGTCCAAATCGATTGAAATCACTTTTTGGTTGGATAAAGAATAGAGTTATTGTAGGAAATTAGCATTTGCTTTTTTTTTATGTCACAGTCGGCAATGGAGCTGGTGGGACACCTGATGGTAAACGCTACCACCGCCCATGAACATTTGTAGAGGCGTAAGGTCGATTGCAGACCTTACGCCTCTATAAATGGATTGCTGACTTTAAATTAGGAAAGGATTAAGAAAGGATGAGGATAAAGGAATAAAGGAAAGGACTGGGAAGGGGAAGGAAAAGGATATGGGCCTCCGGCTCCCCCACTCACCGAACGAAACACAGCAGAATGCTATTTCACGCCGGTCTTCTGTGGGGGTGTGGTACTTCCCCGGTGCGAGCTGGCCCAATTCGTGCCGAAGGGTGCTCGACTACCACATACATACACATGCTTTTGATGAGTATAATCGTTAATTAGTTCAAAGTAGTGACAAGAAGTAGTAGTAGTTAGTGGTGCTTCTAAAGTTGTTGCTAAATCGGAATAGTGTTAGTCAAACATCGCAAAGAGATCATTAATGAGCGAATACAAATACAGAAGAAGAATCAGTAGAATTTTCACTGTTATATTTTGTTCATACCTATGTCTATTGCAAGATTCTCAATATGCAAAACCCACTTGACAGGTACTCTTAGTTAGAATTAGTTTAACGTATCAGTGAGTTCAGCTCTAGACTAGCTTTAAATATTTGATGTGACTGTCTTGTTATCGATACAAAACACATCGATACAATACCGTTAAGACATAAAATGATGCTAATCCTAATTTGGTGTAACGAATTTGACACTCTGATCGACATACAAGGTCAAACTAGGTCATTAACTGTAATGAAGGAAGCCATTCAATATGCCGTGTTTGTGGTGCGTTTGTGTAAACGCTTAGATCTACATTATCTATGTAACGGTAAGTTCAATGACTCTGTACGGGTTATGGTTTGACCTTCAATGCAACCTTGGAACACTTAGGTATCTATATTTGTATTTGGATTTTAGAATTTCCTTTGTTTTTGTTTTTGAATCTGGGTACCATATACTGGATAGTTAGAAATTGGAACAATTGATATTTTTATTATTGTCCTATAACTTATAAAAAAGCTTACCTGAAAGATGTCTGTTTTTATAAAAATATTGATCATTGCAAAGATTCATCTCAAGACTTTATTTTTTTTTAATTACAGACAATATTTATATACCTGAAATGTGTTCACTTGCCTTTTTCGCCAAGGGTAAAATATTAACGAATCTTGAAAGGTAGACTAGACTAGACTAGTAAAAGTAATTTATAGGCCCAGGCAGTGTATAAAGCGAACTGAAAGGTTATATGTAGGTATTCTGTGGGTAAACATGCCAACAATCTTTCAACACTATGTTCAATTGTGATTTAAGTAAAGAACCGCGGTTTAAGCCTGGTACATAGATAACTGCCAACTGCCAAAGCATTGTCGATTAGCTGGAATAATGAATAATATATAAATATCCTTGAGGGAGGCCTTTGTCCAGAAGTGGACGTCCCATGGCTGAAACGACGACGACGACGATATAAAAAAGGTACATTGTACATTAAAACTATTTAATTTTTTGCTCAATAAATCTTTCACTTGCCCTTTCAGCATTGAATTTGCTTATAAAAAGGCACAAAAAATCAATAATTATCAATAAGCTAACAACGTAAAGCATGCTTTATTTTTAGTTACAACCGAGATCAGTATTATGTTTTTTTTATCAGTTCTGTGGTTGTAAACAAATGTTCTTAACATTTCGGATGATCAAAACACGTACATAAATTGCGGATTTTTTGTTCCTGGAATTTTCTCGAAATATGAAATATGCTTGTGGTTTATTACTAATTGCCTGTTATTGAGATACGTAAATGCCTGTATCCGTATATTAATTTATGAATACCAGTTTATTGATATGGTATTTTCAAATGTTTCTTTAATAATTTATAGTTTTTTAACTTAGCAATAGCTAAATATAATAGATACGAATAATAATACACCACCGCCAAGATTATTTTCAGGACAGTGCATCTTTTTTACACTTACTATTAACCAATAGAAAACAAAGAAATCTTGATTATAAAATTATCGTAAGTATGAATTACCATGGAGTACTCGTTATCTTTTACACGCTTTTTATTAGCTTCACCTGTATGTTTGTTTGTATGTTTGTTTGTATGTTTGTTTGTAACCGACTTCTTTGGGCGCGATTTTGACCCACTTTAAACGGCCAGATTTCGTTCAAACTTTGTAGATTTATTGAGGACCGATGATAATATTCTATTATTTATTATTCCATTTTTCAATTTGCAAAATATGATTTTTGTTAAAGCGTGTTTTATAGTTTTTTTAAACTATTATTTATTATTAATTTGTAGATATATTACACATCGAAAATCGTTATACAGCCGCTGGTTTACTCTGTTTTAAAATGAGTAATTTTTAAAAGTGTGAAAAATATGAATGAACTTTCTTTTCGTTTAATTGAACCCCCTTCCGAGGTCCAAGGGCCCATGATGAATTAAAAGAATTACTTACATAATATAGGAAAATGACTAGTCTGTCTGGAACCATTGTAGATGAAAAAAATCAAACAGAGTAACATTGAATGTCAAGTAGTACAAAGAATACAGTAATTGGGAAGTTAAGAGACAAGTCATAGACAAGATGACAAGTATAGATTTTATTTTATGCGATAGGGATATCGTTTTTTAAACGACTAACGGTCCGCCCCGGCTTCGTCTTCGCCTTCCTCAATAAATAGGCTATTTAACACTGAAAGATTTTTCAAATCGGACCGATGATTCCTGAGATTAGTGCGTTCAAACAAACAAACAAACAAACAAACGAACGAACGAACAAACAAACAAACAAACAAACAAACAAACTCTTCAGCTTTATGATTTTAGTATAGATTACTTGCAGGGAGCTCTTGTAGTCCAAGTGAACCAAGTTGAAAGTACTCAACAAAATATTATAAACAAATGAAGAATAAACCTATTCCGAATTAAGGTCTATGTATTATTACAACCCAGTATAAATTAGTGTTATTTACAGGATACTAATATTTCAATAATGTCCAATTTATTATTAAATATCTTGTTATATTAGCGTTTTTTAAATTATAAATTACATCCTGCATATTAATATTTAAGATCCATAATTTACCCGACGATAAAATATAACAAAAAACACGAATAGCCAAAGGGCTTCCGCAGTCTTCTGTCGGATGCATAATAGTTATATGTTTGCGTTGGTCTAATGCTTAAGAAACCAGTTAAAAAACAATAGAAAAAATTGAAATATCCATAGACATTGCCTTTTGTCTACATAACTTATTAAATCTATTTTATAGATTTTAATGTTCATTCGCTTTACACTTTATTTTATAAAATGACTAGCTGCACCCGGCAAACGCTGTTCTGCCTTACTCTGATCATTTAGAGGTATGAAAAATAGATGTTAGCCGATTCTCAAACATACCCGATATGCACACAAAATTTCATAAGAATCGGTCAAGCCGTTTCGGAGGAGTATGGCAACGAAAACTGTGACACGAGAATTTTATATATATAAATTTATTCTCTTACCGAATGAATTCGGATTGCAAGAACGTTCATTTAAAAGATAACACATTTTTTGTAAACACATAATTTCCACACTTGAAATTATGTGTCTACCATATCTATGAGATTGTTTTTAGATGTTTGTTTGTATTCTTGCATTTGATAGATTATTACAAATTTATGATTGTAGTTTGTCAATAAGTAAGTGTTTTTTGTATTTATCTTGCTTATAAATTGTTATTTATATTTCTAAAAAACGTTTAGATGTTAAAATTATAATTTGTATTTATAACCTAAACAAACCCTGTGACTGTGATGTATATATTTGTGTACTTATTTTGATTTAGATATCTTATTTTTATTTCTATTTTATTCTAAACATTATTTTTATGTTATTTGTATTCAATGAATTATCATGATTTGATTGTAATGAAACAGACGGTGTATAGACTACCCTCACCAAAAAGGAAAGTTGTTTACGTATCAGTATAAAAGCAAGTTTATCGGACAAGACTGGTCACTTCGTCGTGAGCTGTGGAACGGAGCGGTAACGCTGTCCGTTTCCACCTGAATAGTGAAAAGTTATTCAGTGAT
>NC_052115.1:2290533-2293143 GCF_012273895.1 Zerene cesonia | reverse complement strand
TTTGCTGTTCACCCGTAAATTACAATAATATACCTTACACAGTATCAATAAAATAACTTAATAATCAAAATAAAATAAAACTAATCAATCACGGACCAACTACATATTAAGATTCTTCAAAAGAAACGTTTTGATCTACCCATTCACCTGGCCAAAGCCTTAATTTTTCTTTAGCTATAATAAGATTTCTCAGGTTGTTTTGACCTCTTAAAGAATATCTATCGTTTGACAGTTCCTCTATGATTTCGTAATTTCGGAAGGGACCCTCCCTTGAATTTAGGACTAAGTTTGCCATGACGCCTATGATCGTGGCTAACGTAAACCATATCACCTACCTTAAAACCTTATTAATTCGCCTGGTGGTATCAAAACGTTTCTTAAACTTATCAGCAACGTTTTTAAGTCGTTGCTGTGCTAATCTTCTATCCATCTCAAGATTTATAGCAGGTTGAATAGAATCATCTATTACTTCGGATAATCGAGCCTGTATGGAGGGTGTATTCCGTTCCTGACCTATTAATAACCTCATAGGTGAAAATCCTGTGGATTTCTGAACCGTGGTATTTAACGACTGCTGAACTTTCCATAAGACGTTTGGCCATTCTGATAATTCATTTAACGAAGTTGTTAACATATTTATTACTGTGCCAACGTAACGTTCAAACTGACCATTACCACGTGGTGTACCAGTAGCGACCATGTGATGTTCAATATGTAACTCTGTAAAAAGGGACTGTACCTGGTTTAATGAGAAGTTAGTGCCTCTATCTGTAACTACAAGCGATGGTGTACTAAACATGGTTATTAATGCACGGACTGCAAACACTAATTCTTGACCGTTTAATTAATTTTTTTTTAAAGGTTTTAGTATGCAAAATTTAGTAAACCCATCTATAACCAATAAAATATGCTTATATCCCTCAGTTGACTGTTTGAAAGGACCTGTGCAGTCTAAGTGTAACGTATGAAACGGTCCGAGTTTTTCAATAGGATAAAGATATCCCTGTTTGGGACCAGAGTGACTTTTACTCGTAATACATTTTAAGCAATGCGAAATATACTTTTTGGTGAATGCTGCAATTGCCCGAAACCAAAAGCTCGTTTTAATTTTATTTAAAGTTTTGTCATACCCAACATGACTGTTGGTCATCAATAAGAGGAAGAGGGTATCTTTCTTTTTCTAATATTCTATTTAAAGCTCTATAACCTACGCAAATACGATCAGTGCCATCCTTTTTCTTTACAAGTTAAACAGGACTGGCAAACGAAGATTCGCTTTCGCGTATTTTTTTTTTTTTAATAAATCTTCCACCATTACTTTGACTTTTTCTTTTTCTATGGGCGCTAATCTGTAAGGTCTACAGTTAATAATTTCATAGCTTTTAAGACGTAAACGCATTTCACCAGTAGTGACAGTTCCTATATTATCAGGTGTAGGTAATACATTAGTGAATTTTTCAAATATCTGAACAATTTTAGTTTGCAAATTTTCATCTAAATGTTTTAACGATTCCCGTAATTCATCGTGTTTAACGTTAGCTACGATAGTATTGATACTTCCCATTAATTGGGTTCGTACCAATTTACACCCAGAGGCATCTATAACAACTGAAATATCAGGGTATTGAATGATGTTTCGCCCAATAAGACAATCATAGTTAAAATCCCTATCCCGTGCTATATTAAATTCAATTTCTAAACAAATTTCGCCAAACATTACTGGAACAGTTATTTTTGCAAATACATGTAATTTACCGTTACCTATACCTTCAAATATCATTGAGCACGGATCAAAACGACATCCGATTCTTCTCGCTACCGATTCCTTCATGACACTACAAGTTGCCCCGGTATCAATTAATGCTTTAAAAGTTTTATCATAAATGGTTATTGGCGTTAATTTAAGTTCAACCTTCGTAAAACAGTTAATTATTGGGTGGTAACGAACTGGTAGTCGCCGTGGGTGAATTCCGTTTTAAATAAAAGCAAAACGCTTCGGTATGTCCTATTTTCTTACAATGTGAACATTGAGGTAAGCTACTAGTTGTTGTATTGAATTGGTAACTGGGCTTTCTAGAAATTATATCGTTTGATTTATTTGTATTCCTTAAACATTGAGATCGCGTATGCCCAGCTTTATTACAAATAAAACATCGTTTTTCCTGGTTCCCCTCCGTTTTAGGCCGTTTGTTCGTAGTTATGAAAGGTTCAGCGTCATTTATTTTACTATTTAAATCCATTGTGCGCTTTTTAGAGCATTTAACGTAAGTAGTGAATAAAAAAAATCAATTCCGAGGTTGTTGTAACGCGGCTATTGTGGGCGGCCATTTTGACATTAATATCCTGAATACCCCCACAAACAAGCTCGACTAACTGTAATTCAGTAAAAGCTACCCTAGTAAAGCTAGTCTAAGTTTCTCCCTTGCATATTCACAATAAGAATCCGCGGAATCAGATGTTAGGAGTACAGCTTTTGATAATTTTTCGGACAAATTTCTTTTTTTTCTGGATACAAGTCTTTAATTGTGATTCTAAATAAGTCCCACGTTCTACCACCATCGGGATCCCAGGTTTCATACCACATTGCTGCGGAACCTTTTAGAGCCTTAC
>NC_052115.1:2287553-2289533 GCF_012273895.1 Zerene cesonia | reverse complement strand
CATTTATTTTATAACGATAAATGACTAGATGGTTATTATATCAATTTTAGTCTATATATTATATGTTAAACTATTTCATTCATACACCATATGTTTTGTATGAAATTGTATGCAATGTTGAATAGCGTAATCATTACCAACATTTTCATAGGTTCTGTATTTCATGAGTTTACATGAATAAAATATGCTTTTCATACGTTTGTAATTGTATTTTGAAAACCTATGTTTTATTATCATACTGTAATCTCGTGCAAGTCGTGATGAGACACATGTCTTATATATACATAAAGATATACCACTATAGTGCAAGATAAATCTAATGACTCTATTAGTCGTTATTCATGCCATTAGTATGCTGCGCCAAAGACAATTACAAAGGACTCGCTAGAAAAAATGAGTCAAATAACCATACACAGATAATATATATAAGATAAAAGTATGACACGTTTTAATTCTCAGAAGTATTGCATTGTTATATTGAATAAATAAATGATATAACATAGGCACACTTTTATATTGACTCGTCGAACGAATTAAGAATCTTTTTTTTTTATGTCAGCGGGCAACTGAGCTGGTGGTTCGCCTGATGGTAAGCGATCACCACCTATGTATACATATATACATATATTTGTATATATATATGCATATCTAGGAGCATTATATTTTAGTTCCAAAAAGTTCTACGATTAACTATTATTATTATAAACTATACTCGATAGTACATAGGTCTTATATACCAATATATATGTATGTATATTTTGTTAAAGGAGGCTTTTTTCAATAAAGTAATATATGAAGACACTTGTAAAATATAGATATAGGTAGAACATTCTACAGCCCAACTGGACTTACTTTTTTAGCCTGTGTCTATTGTGAAAATACTTGAATATATCTTGATTCTCATACATAATAACCAAGCGACTACAAATAACGTCCAATAATAAATGCGGTATTAACCAGGACTTTTTTCTTATTACAAAAAGACACATACATGTATGTACATACATAATTCATTTGGATTATAGTGTAACCAGGGCCACAAACCAACTAACATTGATTCCTTATCTATAACAGTGCCATTACGACATAAATGTTTATAAAAATAAGGAAATTGTTAATATTCGATGGCATTCGCATCAACCATTATGTTGTCCTCTGTTACACTCACAGAATAACAATGCTTTTGACGTAACATACTTTTTATAAACGGTGATTTGTTTTCAAACAACACGCATAAAAGGGAAAGTCATAAACGACACATTTTGTATATCATTGTGTTAAAAATATAAGTTAGGAAACTTTTTTCTCACGGCGAATGCCCATACGAGGACTCAAGGTACGGTGTTGAAATTTTTTTATAGGACGAAAAAAGTTTTATGTTATTTTAAATTGCTCTATATAATTATTGTCTATGCCCTTGATCAAAGAGGTGTACACTGAATGTTTATGTTAAATAATTAATATTACGCAGTAACTAGAAGTATTATATGCTATCGTTTATTATAATCGAAATATTAGAATATTGACTGATAAACCCCTCAGAACAGCTGAAAGGCATTGATGTAGTTTGGTTGATTATAATCGTGAATAGCGCAGAGTTCCTTTATAGCCTAGTATAGTATTATGTTATCTGTGATACAGCTATCTTACAAGTTAGAACCAACGTCGCGGGCTGTAGTTGATGGACTATATGTAAATATAACGCATATTATATGTATACAAATACAATGTACAAAGTTATTAGTGTATAATATCATTTAATTTTTATGATAAATGTCTGTTGAAATATATAAATTGTGATTGATTAATTAAATATTGACTGACAATTGACAAGAACGAATCATGACTTAAGTAGACATCACTGTCAGTATAATTGATGGTCTATCTCTAACTATAGATATATACATACTCACATGACGTTGTCGCTCTTGCGCGCCCTAGACTTTTTGAAACATGGAAGGATTTTTGGTCGACGTCAAG
>NC_052115.1:2254529-2286553 GCF_012273895.1 Zerene cesonia | reverse complement strand
TATCCACAACGTGACATTGGCAAAATTGTGGCAACACAGCACTGCCATTCATAAAATAAAATTGAATTGAATTGAACTATAGATATACCTGTGTAGCGCTGCTACTAGGGCGGTACCACAGGTAACCGGGAACATGGTGTAGGCTCTGGGGGGCATGAGTGGTCAGACCAGACACGACTTTTATTTCGGTTTGCTTCTAATAAATACATACTGCGAGCCTAATCCTTGATTGTAAAATATAGATATAATAATAATGATGTCTAAAACACCAAGGGCTAAGTTATAATATCCAGAACGGGGTACAAAAAAGTCTATATTATAGCATATTTCGTATACTTTGTAGTATAGTAAGTATAGTAGTTATAAAACTCATGAGGTTTTTGAAGGGTGACTGATTCGAATTGAAAATACTATTGAGAGAGGGATATAATATTGAGTAAAGCAATGCCTACTTAGCCTGCTGCATAGCATTATCGATAGGGTGGGTTATGTATCAGCTAGTTCTGAAATAAGCCCCAAAAATACTTTAAACGACAAAATTGTCTCAGAAAAACCCGTGAGCAAACAGATACCTACAATTACACATCCTTACACATATCAGAAATAAAAACGCATCGCGGATCGAACTGTTTCCACAGCCTATCGTAATTTCTAAAGAAATGAGATTTCTACAAGCATTAGCACACCTATAACTTCTCATGTGATTTATGATGTCTCGTTATTGTATCAACATCGTGTGATTATCTTTTAGCTGTTGATACTGATCGGTCATTGACACAATACGGTAATGTAGTCTCTTTACATTTACATAAAAAACACCAAGTCGTTGATCGTAATTCCTAATAAAATCGTAGATAGATTAGCTCCATTTGAAAAAAAAATATTTGCATATTGAAAAATAATTTAACGCATCCTCTATACATTCTACATATTTTTATTAACATACGTATTTTGTTAGTAATTTGTAATTCACAAAAACCTGAAGATAGATAAATAAACAACAAATACAATACTTTAAAATTTAAGGCAATAACCTATCGCTTAATTTTCAAAAGTACACATTATTATGTTCAAGAGTTGGCGAAGATAATATGCGTTATCACAATAGAAATTACAGCAACATAAATTTATTATCGTCTATTCAGCGGGAGTTAATCTAAACCAGTTCGATTACATTCTTACTTTGCTCATTAACATTCTAATACGTAATTATTGAATATTCATTTGATTTGTAATATCAAGGCATTATCTAGATAGTATTATTTTATCTGTGTCTGTATTATCCTATCGTTTGTCGGTTCATACGATTATGAAAAGTGACAGTGACCTATTTCCCATACCAATTCATGAGTTGAAATAGCTCTAGCACTGTTTTATTCGGGAAGCGTCAAACGGTGAAAAAATAATATTCCGAGGAAGCTGGAAGACGCTGAATAGTAAGAAATTTCTAACATTTGACTGCACACCCATACTGCGCCAACGTGTGGATTATGATATTCGTAGTATGTTTATGTTCTTGTGATGATAACATTTAATTATTTGTCCGGTCATTAAATCCTACTATATATAATACTAATGTTATATCCTATCCTACTCCTACTAATATTATTAATGCGAAAGTTTGTAAGGATGTGTGTGTGTTTGTTGCTCTTTCATGCAGACTACTCAACCGATTGCAATAAAATTTGGTACGTAGACAGCTGGACAACTGGAATAACATATGAGCTACTTTTTATCCCGATATTTCTACGGGATACAGACTTACGTAGGTAAAACCGCGGGGCGCAGCTAGTTTATTATAAATGAAATTTTCATCTTAAGATATAAGACAGAATGACAATTTATTTTTTAAAATATTTAACAGCTGCTTTTCATTTATTTACTATATAATCGTTTACAACTATTAGGTATACTTTGTAGCGAGTTATTTGTATCATGCAGATGCAGCATTAACGCAATGGATTATTTTAGCATAATTTTAATAATTCATGTTGAGTGTTTCTTAAAATTATCAAGGATGTTTTTAAATAAAAAAATTATGTAAATATAAGTGTTAAAATTATTAAGAGTTAATAATTCTTTGTCGCAATTTTGAGTGAAGGGATATCTATCTGAATACCTACTCCTTAATAAAAAATCCTATATCTACATTTCAAAAAAATAGGAGACTTGTACGGTAAAATAAAACAAGTAGATTTGCCCTCGTAAAATATAATTATTTTATTAGTTGTTTTTTAAAATGCCTTAAATTTAATGTTCTATACTATACGTTCTTCATCTATGACGTCACAAAGTCAAATACATTCAACGGATAAAATAATTTGAAATGTGTTCATTTATCGTATACTTTTCAGGGCTACTTCCAGAAGCGTTAAGAACGAAATGCGTTCGTTGCTCAGAGAGGCAGAAGAGAACAGCAGTGAAGATTATCAAACGGCTCAAGAGTGACTTCCCCGACGAGTGGGCCAAGCTGTCCTCCCGGTGGGACCCCACGGGAGATTTCACGAGATACTTCGAAGTATATCTCGCGAACGAGCAGTTTAACGCTATCCCATACAATGGTAAGAATGATTTTTACTTAGGAAATATTTACTTCCACTCAAACAATTGCAATAGTTGAATTAATTTCTTCAGTAGACATTAAAAGGTTCATTTATTATCTATAGAATCTTAGAAATCAGTTCTTGATTATATTGCATTGTTTTTATTAGCTCTTTTGTACCAATGTACTTTGTGTACTTGAAGAATGATTTGCTCATTTTTTATAAAAAGGTGCACTAAGATTTTCTTTACGAGATCTTAATAATATTAGAACGCGGAGTTCATTTCTTGACGATTCTCATTCAGAAATTAGTTCACGTTGTATATGGACATATCCCTGCCCCCTGTGTGCATCATGAACTATAAAGCAATGTAAATAAAACCGCCAAATATTTCTAAACCTAAACAAAATTAAAAACACTTATTGTGGTTTCCCCAAGAAGGTATAAGCCTTTAATTATGTAATTAGGAAAACCACACGACGCGTTTTATTAACATTGTTAAAATAATTACACCGCTTATAAAATCAAACTCAACAAAAACCACAATGATCTTAAGTGGTCAAACATATTTTGTGCACTATTACGATTATGAATTATTCGATAAGCAAAAAAATTAATAGCTATAGGTACGTCGAAAATTGACCGTTTTTTTCTTTTATACTATACAATATTATCTACCAACTGTAATGCTGGAGCTCTAAAATAAATAAATCTGTTTTATTCTTCTATCTGTACCATAGGTGTTGGTCCTACTGTCATGTCAATAAATTTCCGTAGTAAAAATTTTCATCCCTTATTTTAACCGATTGGGAGTGGAATCTGTCAAAATCCTTCTTAGCGGATGCCTACATTATAGTAGTTAAATGCATTTATTTTAGTCTAAAATTTTGGGCTACGTGATGTAGATCAGTCCGTCAGTCAACTTTGTGGTTTATTAATTAAGATATTTTACTTTCATGCTATTAAGTTTTTAATATTTTAACATTATTAGAAAATTCACATTACGTTAGTTTCAGAGTAAACCAGGTAACCGATGTTTAAAAATCTTAATCCGACATCCGAGGCTCTTCAGCTACTTTTGCATCTTTGAGATATCTGTTGCTAGAACGGTTGAGTTGAGAATTTAGACACTAATGCAATATAATGCTTTATAAACTTGTTTCTTTAATTGCCTTGTGTTTTAAGCAGTGCAACGCTGTTTTTTTCTGTTCTCATTTCTCTCTACAAAGGATTTCTTATGTAAACATTGATATAAAGTTAAAATATTTACGTATATAGAATAATAAATAATAAAATAATAATAATAATACAAGAAAAAATTATTATAACATATACTATGAATCTATAGATAAGAGATAAAAATATTAATGATATTTATAGACAAATTAATGGAAAACTGATCAGAAAAAAATATAATTGTGTGAGTCAATCGACAAATTGATATTTCTTATTTTCCTTGTACAATCGTATATGACATTGAATTATAATAGAATAGATATTAATATTCCTTTTAATAATAATAAATTTGCAATTAGTTAAAAATCATATACATATTAATATTATGTCCGTCCTTAAACCAAAGATTTACTACAAATAACTAAATTGTAACTATTTACTACTTAGATGTATATATTTTATTGAATTTATCTTATGTTCCAATTCTAATTTGGACCGAAAACAAATCCAAAAGCACTCTTTGCATAATTTTACTATTATATAATAAACAAACTAGACGCTCGTCCTGACTTCGCCCGGATACCAAGATTCCTGTTTTATATTAGAGAGCATTTAATCGGGAAAAAAGTATCCATCACCCAAGTCAGCTCATACTCTGTATTACGAATTTCATCAAAATCCGTTCTGTACTTTCAGCGTGATTGACGGACCAACATCCAAACAAACAAACTTTCACATTTATAATATTAGTGTGAAGTGTGAACCCTCAATAACGAATCTAAAACGTCGTAGGTATTTTTAGATATTTAATTTCTGAATTATGTAATAGCTCTGCCAGACATATCCATTATCCTTCTCAACCAGTTTTGAATAAAGATGATTTAACATTGTCATTATTTAACAGGCAAGGACACTCCCACGCCAGCACCCCCGCCGCCTCCGACGCAAGCACCTGTACCAGTGACGTCACAAGTGCCGTATACCAACCCCACACCTCCGAGACCTCTCATACTTAATAGGTGAGCGGAATTTCTGATTGCCAATTTATCCAATTTCTTCCAGAGGAGCTTTTTTTCCACATAGAACATTGTAGGAAGTTTCAAATTTATTGTGATATTTTGTATGCTAGAGTTTGCTGTTTTGCTATAAGGCAGCCTTATAAACTTAAACGTTACCTTTTTCGTAATGTTGTTTCTGTGATGATGTCTTTTAGTTTTTAGTATAAAGATTTATCCTACTAATATAATTAATGCGAAAGTTTGTAAGGATGTGTGTGTGTTTGTTGCTCTTTCACGCAAAAACTACTGAACCGGTTGCTATGAAATTTGGTACGTAGACAGCTGGACAACTGGAATAACATATAGGCAACTTTTTATCCCGATATTCCTACGGGATACGAACTTACGTGGGTGAAACCGCGGGGAGCAGCTAGTAATAAATAAATCAATAAAAGACCTATACGCGTCTCCCTAACAGGTATATATTTTAGGCATTCTAGACCGCATATATAAATGAATATGATTGTGTTATGCTGTTATATATGTCTTGACATGTTGCTATTAAGACTGTATGAATTGGTATTTCTTCTATATAGACTAGGCGAGTAATTTAAATAGAAAGAAAAGAAAGTAACAGAAGCCGTGACAAGTACAAATGTCGGTTACGGAGATCCTTTGCTGTCATTCTTTTACATATATCTTACAGGCATATCAATATAATGACATGTTAAACATTGCAATGGATTTAACCTTGTGTAAAGCAGTATTATTCAATTATTCTTGTTACTACCGGTTGTTGCAATGATGGAGCATAGACAATGTTTTTCATATTGAGTAAGGGTTTTATAAAACGATTATGCGTTTATGGGACATTATGACGTTGATTACGTTTGAAACCCGCCTCATAATCCTTTCTTTTTCTCTTCTTTAAATACCTGATATCTAAGTGCGCTTTTTTTCTGCATAGAAAGAGGAGTTTCTGTCTTTCAGTATTACTACCTTAATATCAGAAAGCAGGCATTTATACACGATGCAAAATCACATCCAAAATTGATGACGAAAATTTATTTGGCGTATATACCTACATTTTAATGCTTTAAATGCGCCTATAAATTCAACAAGCAATCAAGTTTTATTTTAAAACTTCATCGTTTTGTATTAGATCAACGATAACTGTTTAGTAACTGTGTAACTGTGTCTTTAAGTTATTGTAACATTCCTAATAAAACAGATTTTTTTTCTATGTGTTCCATAGTCTATCTCGTTCATAACTCTGTGGTACGTCATTGTCTATTGCAAGATATGTAGATAAATATAAACAAGGTTACAATAGTTGTGTAAGTAACTCCAATAAATATCTTCCGGACGTATTTCACGAGATGTTTTAAAAACACGAACTTTTACACAGCTACAACGCACGCGATGTCTCTTAAATAATTGTTATCTAATACTTCCTTAAATTTTGACATGAGTGTCTATATTCGTTTTTTAGTTCGAAGGAAAATAATCTTGAAGATTTTTCGTTGGAATCGTTTGTTTTTTATGTCATTGCGGAGAAATGAACTGGCGGTTGGCCTGATCAGCCTAATGGTAAGCGATCACCACCGCGCAGTAACATTTCCAAAGGTACGACCTCTGCAAATTTTAATGGGCGTTGCCTGCTTTTGAGGGGTAAGGGATTAAGACAAGATTGATGAATAGATGATTAAAGAATAATGGAAATGAAAATATTTATTTATTATGTGATTGTCCATTTTTGTTCATTGATAACTAATTAGTTGCGAAAGAATTGTATTAATCATCTGAATAAACGTCGGTGTAATAAACTATACAGTATATACTTACTTAACCTTTAATACGAGTTAAAACGGATAAAAAAATATAGGGATGTTTATGTCTGGTCCGCTAGTTTTTGTTTTATTTATAATGCAAAAATGTGCGGATATTATTGCTAATAATTTACAACTCTGTACCCAAACTCCAGTTTATACAATATAATTAGCTCATTGCAATAATATGAGTCCAACGGCCCGTTATAATGTAATTAAAAAACCTGGTAAGATAAAATAAAAAACCTGTTTTTTGCAAGAATTCGTGCTAAGTATCTGCTAAGATTAAAAGCGGAAAGATTTGGTTTGCTTCTTACGAAGTTACGATTTTACTCAACTATTATCCGACAGATTTTGAAAATTCCTTCATCAGATAATTTAATCGTTTAACCTTATGCCAACTCGGGAAAAGCAGCGACCTAGGCACTTTAACACCGATTATATAATACTGCACTCTACTATATTATAAAGAGGCCAAATTTGTGAATTTGCGTTTAGTACTAGGTAATCTCTAAATCTACCAAACTTTTTAAAAATTGCGTTTTAATTGAATGCTACGTGGTCTATAAGTGTTTTAAACAGGGTTATCCTTTTATCAGGTAATCCAGGCAGAGGCGGGATAAGTGACTAGTTTAATATATTATATATAAAGCAAGTTCAAACATATATTCAAAATTATGTATTTATTCGATCAACGCCAGACAATAACTTTTATAACTGTTACAGTTGTAATGTTGATTGCCTAATGTAATATCCTCATTAGAATAATTCACGCATTTAAAATGTAAATTCTGTAAGTTTTTTTTTTTTTTAACTGGTCTAACGCGGAAATATTTTGGAGATTCTCCCAAAGTAGTTTTATTAGTTAATTTATTATTGTATTTTTTATTGTCAATATATTTTTACCAGTAGTATGCAAAAAACAGTTTTTTTAAGTTTTAAAACTTATTTGTTATTATGTAAATTACATTTGAAATTTTAATCGATAAATTATAATCCAATCACTTTATAATGAAAGATTTATGCTCATATTATAGGAATTGTGGCGCCTTTTTTACATCTTCTGCGTAACATCAAAACTAGAATTCCATGCTACGTACTGTAAAAAACATTTATAAAATATGGGTATATAACCTAAATGATAAATGGGTAATGATGGGTCTAGGAATATTCATAACTGTTTTTAATACTATTAAAAATAAAATCAACCATGATTTAATAACAAGTTTGTTGTTGCCAAAATCTTTAAGGGTATTAAAATGTTTTTAAGATTTGTATGTATTTTACTCCCACCGATATTTTAGATTCCTTTTCGTCAGGTATTTACAAATTTAGCGTTATGCATTCTCTTAAATCATAGGAGGAATCGTATCCCTTTAAATTATGAAACAACCGAAAGTAATAATAATAAAGAACGATGGAGTTGATAGAGCACGACGATTCAAACTGTAAAAATCTACACTACTCCATCTGTAAAGTGAGTAATAAATTTAATTTTAGTGTACACTTACGGTGTGAGAAAATTATAAACTTTACTGAATATGTAGCTGTCTGTACCTTTCTTGAATAGCCATAATAAATAATAAAAAATTCTCTATAGGATTTATGAAAAGGTGGCTGGTGACTGCTTATTGACTTAATGAGTTAAAGGAAAAATTCCCACAAATTATCTAACATTAGCGTACGCTTCACTATTGAATATAACAACCTATTGTTTGTTTTTAATATTCGGGAAACGTTTTTATGATATTTAACATTAATTAAAAATTTACTACTTTGCTTTGAAACAATGCAGGAAGTATGCGTCGTCAAAAACGAAACATTTACCTAGACTGGTTTATTTTTATAGACTTTTTTAAGCGATTTCTTGCTCTCTAGATTCTAGAATAAAATTTTATGCTACAGTATGTGTACTTGAACACTTCGATGTAGTGTTCAACACAACGAACATTTTTGTGTATAGACATTTACAGCATTGAAAATGTGATTAACCTCATTTATAATACAAGTGTGTATCGACTACAAAATAATTTATTTATACGTCCTTATGAAAGAACAAAAAAGCAGATGTACCCACAAAGTACGCACGAATTATTATTAAATACGCAATTAGACAAGAAATACAAATTAATTGAGAATCTAACAATCATCATGTCAAATCATGTTCAAAATCTTTGCACTTATTAGATATGACTAAATCTTTTTGTGACGAGTCTAACTCTGAATGATATCATAAATAATCACACTCAGCCCAATTTATTTCGTGATGTAACGGAATATTATGTAGTTACATTTTTTCATTTATAATCCCCACTTTTTTGTGACACACTTAAATGACTGGCGGCATCTGTCATTTGTCAATTAAAGTGGAATCATTGATAATGTTATTACATCTGAAACAGTTTTATTTCGTCTTTTAAATTAGATATTTAAATCGAAAATATCCGATTTATGTTAAAAAGAGAAAGAAGTGATTACATAGTATTTTCTTACGCGAGTATTAACCGGATTTTAAACGCGATTTATTCATTATATTATAAACCCGTCGTTTCGAACACTTTACATCGAGCGTGGTCTTGGGAGACTTCCCGTTAAAAAGTCTTTAATTTCTAAGTGATTACATGTTAGTATTTTCTTGTATTTGATTACATGTTTGTTTCAGTAAAGATCAGTTCAGTTAAACAAAAACCAATACACTGATGTTTTTTATATGTTTTCACATAAAAGCCTATAAAACCCACGAGTGAACAAGCGAGGCACATGTAGCTTATTGTACAAGTAGGTTAGGTTCCTTTTTGATTGTTTTAGTTAGATTGAAATAGGTTAGATTGAAGATTTTAATAATGTTCTGATAGTAAGAAAGTTTTTCCTTAAATTAGACGAATCACGTGAAGTATGGAAATATATTAATTGTTCACTGTTTCGACGAGACGCTCTCAAAAATGGTGCAAGACACACTTTAATAATTTTTGTATTTGAGTATGGGAGAAAATAAATTAAATTTGAATAAAAAATATAATTCGAACACATGACAAATTTCAAATCCAAGATGGTCGCACATAAAATAGGTTTTTTATATATATATTAAATCATTTACGTACCTACTTGTACAAGTTATGACTTATCGCATATGATATTGCAATCATTATCACCATAGTAATTACACATTCCTGTAAATCTAACTTATTGATTACTGCAATAAATTTTCAGGTTCGGAGACGACGGTGAGCTGATGGTGGGCAGTCCTTCCTCCGGTGTCACTCAACAACCAACTACCACGAGCACAATGCCACCACCCACACGTCCTGCTATACCTCCTAGGTAACTGATAAAGTCTTTTAAAAAACTTCCCTTCAGCTGAATTAAAAGAACAACTGAAAAAGTTTATCTGTGGCATGATTACAGATATTTAGTTCGAATGTGAAAGTTTGACATTTCACTCAAATTTTACTATTCAATCTGTTTCTAACAAATCTGTTTAGAACAATAATAAAATGCTTTATATTTTATCCATGGTCAAGTCTGCCTGGAAATTTATAGTTTATATTAACTCAATAAATAATTATGATCCTTGATCCTATTAATTCGAAGTTTGTGTCAGAGTATGTTACTTTAAAATCAAATCAATTTACATGTTTTAAATATATTTTCAAATTTCAACACAGATAATTGGCCACATTATTGTTAATAAAAAATCGAAGGCGAATTAAGAACGAGAGCTTTGACCTTCGCAAGATCTTCACAAAAAGTCAAGTTATAAATTATTTTTAAGTTTAGTATTGTTAATTACAATAATAAAACTTTATGCGAGAATATTTAAAGGAAAAAAGAAGGATAAAAAGAAATAGCAGTAGATAGAAGAAGTTTAAACATACTTGTAATGCTGTAATCTCATTTTTGATGATCACGATTACAAGTATACTTGCACAATTTTAATCAGTTTATTCAAAAGTCGATAATTGGAAATAGATCAGAAACAGTAAAGCTTAATTACTGGACGCTGATATTTGCGATACATTCAGAAACAAAATACATTTGGACATTCTCATCTAGATATTAGTATTTTAATTGAATGTTAATTTTAATTTCCTTGCCTTGAAAATTGAATTTCAAAATGTTAATTAAAATAATATACATAGTGGAGAATTTAAAATGCAAAGAAGCTTTATATTGGTATTTATTTTGTAATATAGTTAATGTCATGGAATTGCCGATTGAATTTTATTTGCCAATTAAATGCAATATTATGTATTGAAATTTGATAGCATCTCTTGTGATATTAATGACACTGATGATATTATTATATTACGAAAAAAATCGACGTTCTTATTTCGACTGGATTCTATGTTTTTATGGTTTGTTACTCGATAACTCAGTGAGTTTTCAATTGATTGACGTAATTTTTTTGCGTTTTATAGAAAATTCTTGTCATTTGGTCACATGGGACAGGTACTAGTCGAAAACAAATATTATATTTTACACAGTTGATAAAAGATGTAATTTTATACAAAACCTTTATAAAGTAGTAGGAACAACCAATAATAATATACCGACCACTAGAAGCAGTCACAAAAATGCTTACAAAAAAAGACAGAGTTTTGCGCCTTTTATGAATAATATATACTTAATACTTACATACATAAGCCCAACATTGCTCACTGTTTTAAGAAGGATTTCAAAATTTTATTTATTTATTAGCAACTTAAATTAAAAATATTACTATTATTTTATATTTTCAAAAAAAACGACGTTTGTGAAGAGCGTGGTACCAGAAATTCTAAAATGGGACCAGCTGATAGCTATTTCCAGAAAATTTCACACGAAAATAATCACGCCAAATGTTCAAAATAAAGAAGACACTATATCCAATAGACTGTCTCTGTAGGTAATGGAAAAATCTTGTAACATACGATTATCTAGGATGAGAGTGTAGATTAAGGCTATCTTTCTCAAGGAACTACGTAAATTCTCTCTTCCTAGGATATTGTTTATCATTATGACCTCAGAATCAATATGTTATATTATAAAGTGAAAATAATAATAATAATTAAGTAAACTCTGGTAACTTTCGTTATTTTGTAAACTCTCTTTTGACAGGCGCCATATACTTTTCAGGATCGAAACATTTTAAAATGTGACCAATAATAGACTACCTAGTCTTAAATACGCTTATCCTCGAATATTTCAATAATATTTCATTATTACATTAAGGCTGATTAGTTCACTCAGGGCTATCCTACCATAAAAAATATACAATTACTCCTATTTACATACGCTTAAATGTATAAACCTTCTTCCAGGCCAACACCAGCATCCTGGGCGAACAGACAGGATGTCATGACTCGTTTCCCGATGAGAACCGAACCAACGTACACCACTGCTATTACTCTTATCGACCAGATTGGCATCAAAATCATCAGAACCACAGAACTCGTCACTGATATATTAAAAAATACAGTTCGTGCTGTGGTTGGATGATTTACAAGGCATAAGCAGACAAGAACATTACTTTGGACTTCGTAATATTGGGCTAAGATTGGGCTTCAGGCGACTTTGTAAGCTGTTTCTTTAGGATATGTACGTTATCACATGCATCCAACTGCTTAGTAAATGTAGGAAGAGAATACTGGGCAGCGTGGAAGTAATATCTGTATCTATCGGAAGTAATATCATAATCTAAATCGTATGTGATTCATTGATACCAATGCAATTAATCATAATTTCATACGATTGATTTAAAATCTATTCTTTCATATTATAAATTTTGCAGTAGGTACTCGGACATACAAATTCATATCGACCTATTGAATTATAAATACTTATATATCTATTACTATCTGTTTATATACCATATTAAATTAAAAGCACAAAAAAAATAAGATTCATGGCTGGATTTGTTACACTTTAAATTTTTCTTCTTGTGGGGGTCTAATCTTTCCCCAATACAGTCTAGTTAAAACTTGTTTAAGGCCTTAAGTTTATAGATAATTAAGGCTAAAACTGATTCATGTACATAGATTTCAGCACTAAATGAAATACATCGCTTCGAAAAGCTTTTAAATAAGGACAATAATTGAAATGACAATCTTAATTTATTTTTTATGTTTTGTTATACGAACGTAGATAGTTCGTTGTCATGAGATTTTAGGTCTTTTATTTTATAGTCAGTTAAGTTATTTTTATCAATACATATAACCACAAAACAGTGGGTAACTTGTTTCTAAATACATACCCATGTAAAAATAGACTATCAAAATATATATCAGAAATAACATTATGTATCAATATGTATTTCAAGATATGGCAGTAGTTCATTTAAATTAGATTAAGTGTTAAATTATTTATATTAAGTAGGCGTAATTTTTCGTACAAAATGAGCTCAGTTACACTTATTTAAGTACGTAATAAGTAAACATTTATGTTTTATTATGTCATAGGTATAGTGTGTAAGAATAAAAAGTTGATATCATATATTCGTGTGTTTATTTTTATATCGTATTTAAACAATGCTAAAAATGCAGTAAAATGCAGTAAAAAATGCTCGTTATTCGCCTCGATATTCGGACGAAAGTGCAAATGCGATTAAATATCATAAGCAGCATTTTTTTTATCCAGGTATATTACGATATATTATTATTAACCCACTCGTAGGCATCATTAGGTACATCCATCAATCCATGGATGGATCCATCAGTCCCAATAGTTTAGAATGGAAATACGTACACCTATCCTTTGTGGTTCCTTTGAAGTATATTTACATCAATATTGCAATAATGGTTTGGTTCTAATGAGGAAGTCAAGTCCTATGTAGTAATTAGGTATATTTCCTTACACATATTTACATTTTTTACACAATTTAACCTGGAAGTTATAAAACATAAAAGATTTACCCTTAAATCTCTAAAGAGTAACATTATTTTTTACTTAGATAGAGAATATAAATAACACCGAAAGTCATTTAATATCTAAAACCCTAATATAAATGTTAAGATAAGTATCTTTTTTATCATGCGATTGGAGAAACTTCGACTTTTTTTCAACGATAATTTACTCGTTGCTAGTTTTAAAAACACGTAACAAGAATAAAAAACATAATAATTATTGTCGAACATATTCACGCAATGAACACGCTACGCAACCTTCTACCTACCTTTATACCCCAAATAATATAATTCTATACTAGTATTTATACACTTTCACATAATCATTTTTTCACATCATATATATTTGTCGGTACATAATACATAAAATAATGATTTATGTATTCTTATATGTGTTGTAAACTCCATAATACAAAATGCTCTATAATTAATTATCTATAGCTGCCGTTGAAAAAATTATAGTGAACTATAACCCGCACCGTGGCGCGTGGAACCTGGGTAAAAAAAAACTTTGTGCTAATCCAGACTATAATCTATCCCTGTACTAAATTTCATACAGATTCGATAAGTTGTTATGGCGTAAAAGATTAAAATAGGTGTCCATCCATCCATACTTACAAACTTTCGCTTTTATAATATTAACAGGATTAGTAGAATAGTTATTAGTAACCGCATTATACTTAAATAATTCTACAAAATGTATATAGGGTGCAGTATACCCGAAATTCTTTTAAATTACCTGATAGATGCCCTGGAATAGGTACATTTTGTTAAAAGGAATTAACTGTTATCAGGTTTTTCTTTGTTAGTTATTAGTGTTTATAGCTAAATAATAATACTCTATTCTTCGAAAAATAAAACCTCATCGAGACAAAGTATCATCCATAGATTTAGAAAATTATAGGCAACGGCCTGCATCCAACCTTCATGAGACATCTATATCCTGTTATAAATTGCCTCATATTTCGTCGTCTGTTACAGGCCCTTCAGGAACTCGCCACTAAGTATCAATTAAAACCAGATTAATCTATTAAAGTGGCAATGAAGTAGGTATACCATTAAATTATATGTATTAATATTACTTCTTTGTAAATTGGTGATAATATTGTATATTCTTTTCCGATTCTACTTTAATTTCCTGGTAAGCTACCAGGAAAATTGCTGCAAAAAATAGGTAACTGGTAGATTACTGAGTATTGGAATAACCAACATTTTTTGCAATATTTTAAATTTATATTTGACAAGGTATTTCCAAAAAACCTAATAATTCACAGAACGTCACTTATTTGTATATATCACTCACTTATTGTATATATATTATAAACAGTGTGAGTAGGGAGCCCGATTTGGCGAGATAATTATTTGATGTTTCTGCCAAGTTCATTTTATTTTTTAAAGCAACGGATGTAAGCTTTGTTTTTAGGATTCCGTGCCTACAGGGCTAATTGAACCTTAATTACTAAGAATTTGCTATAAGTCTTTCTGTTTGTCTGTCTGTCAGTATATCCGACCGTATGACAGCAGGCTTTCATGAACCGTTATAGATAGTCAAATTTTTTAGAGATAATGCTTGCCGCTGCCGTAACGACTGCCGTGGTAACAACAAATAATACAAATCGAAATTAAGCAACGGCTGGCGCGGTCCAACGTGACCAATTTTGTTTATTACAGTAGCTCTTTAGAGTCGCACGTCTGACTCGCACTTGAATGATTTTTTATCAGATACTAGACGCTCGTCCCGGCTCTGCCCGGATATCATGATTACTGTTTTATCTCAAGGAAACATTTAATCGAGATAAAAAGTATCCTATTACCCAGGTCAGCTCATACCCAGCCTGTATACTAAATTTCATCGAAATCCGTTCAGTAGTTTCAGCGTGATTGACGGAAAAACATCCAACAAACAATTTTTCACATTTATAGTATTAGTTTGATATAGATAATATGATCATTAATTAGTTGAGGCCATAAAATGTGGCAAAATCACATTCTCGGTCAGATTAAGAATGGGATTGAGCATTCTGCATTACTAATAAGTTCATCTTTATGTACCGCATAACTATTTATATTTAACAAAAATCTAAACTGCCTGAACGCACGGAACTGGAATTGTACTTTCAAATAACAAAAAATATAATCAAAGATGGTACGTTCAGTTTAAAGTTTTCGAGTAGCAAACACAAAATCATTTTTTTTTACTTCTTACCTGTACCTGAAGGTTTACGGTAGAGATGGCCGCAGGCTATAAGAGCGCCTTTTGTAGCTGTCTTTTTTCATGTATATTAAGTTGTGTATATTTTGTGATGGTACATTAATGAATTTAAATAAATTTAATTTATTCAGTACAATTGAGAACCTCTTTTTGGAGTCGGTTGAAAATCATATCATTCGTTTAAATTTAGACTAGTTCACTTTATTACCCTTGTACATGAAGGTTGGTAAGTATTTTAAAAATGAATGTTTGTAATAGAGGCCAAGAATACAACTTCTATCGGAAGTAGCCTTGACCATGGCCACTTCACTGATAATATTAAATGTTATAAATTGACTTAAATGTTATCATATTCTGTATATAATTTTGATATTACGATGGGCTATTATTATCTAAATTGACTTTTAGTTTAAAATTAAAATTAAAAACCTATTAATTAACAATTTTGGAAAATGGAAAAAATGAAAGTAATTTAAATAGCAAATTGGATAGTAGATAAACAAGTTATGAAATTATGTGAAATACACATAATTAAGTCAAATATTACATATGGTTTTGCAATACCACAATGTAATTGGTGGATTTTTTGTATATCTCAATAAAAATCAATAAATAATGCTCAAACAACATTTATTATTTGTATATTCAAAGTACACAGTAGATAGTATATTCATATATTCGCTTAATATTAATAAATTTGAGATTGTTCCCCTATTTAACTTACATTAAAGAACATCAGACAGAAGCTCCAAAACTGAGCAATAATTACAAACTAATGGAAAGACATTCACGGCAAAAAAACTTGTTCCTAATAACACATAAGTTAGATATAATCTTTGTTTTTAAATATTGCAATACTTTTGTAATTTTTGGCCATATTTAAGAACCTTCAGATCCATTAAATTTTTCTTCTGGATTTATTGAACAATGAGTTCAGTCACATTGTCCTTTGTGACCAACGCTACTAAGCTTCCACTAGCAGGCCTATCTTCTCCTTTAATCCATTTATCGAACAGCTCGGCCACATAGCTCAATGGGGTCCAGGTACCGAAATCAGCTTTGGGCATCCATTTCCTGTTCATTTCAGTGTCCAGTGTAACAGGCAAAATTGCTACAGCAAGAGAATTGTCAGGTAAGCCGGAATCTTTAGCACCAAGTGATTTTGTCAGTTGGTGAACTGCTGCTTTAGCCATTCCATATCCAATCATACCTGCAGTACCTTCCAATGCTGCTTTGGCTCCTGTGAGTGCAAGCAAACCACCTGGTGACAAATATTTTGACGCTAATGTCGCTGCGATAGTCGAGCTCCATACAGATTGCCTCCACATCAAATCAGCTTGCTTGCTTAGGTCCTTGGCCGCATTCCCGCCAGCCCAGCCACCAGCGACGCAAATCACGGCATTCACTTTCTGACCTTGGAGAGCAGCTCCCAGCTCGTTAACAACGTGCTCCTCTTGTTGCAACCAGGAACCGTCTTTGGGAACAGTGATGTTCACGTCGGCTTTATCGTTTGAACTGAGATCGATATTGGCGACCCAAAAGTTGGCGTTCTTGAAGTGGTTGACACAAGCCGAGCCCAAAGCTCCGCGGCCACCGTAAACTACAATTCTGCCACTCGCCATTATAACGTCTTCGCTGTATGGAAACTTTGAGACAACTAAATTGTGACAATCGATCTGAAGTTGCTATCGTGTAACGTTGACCTCGACGGTGACGTTATCACTTTTTATCAAGTTGTGGTCGTACTTTATAGATCACTTAGTGCTTAGGTTCTTGAATGTCAAGCCACACTTCGCAGTGAAAGTAAATTAACGTCAACTTACGTTAACCGATACTGTCAATTCAATAGTCTACTTTTTTCAATTGCTAGGTGGTTGAAGTCGTGATTTCAATTTACAATAAATAGAACTAGTGTATTTGCTTATGTTTTCTATGATTTGTTTTATTTTACAGGTGCAATTTCAAAATAATGTAATCAGCTGACAAAAGTCAGTGTCAATTGTCATTACTATTTGCTACGTAAACAAGACAAAATGAAACCATAGACAATCCAAGTATATTAAGTGAATGAATTCAAGTAAGATTCAAATTGAAAGTAGGTATAAAATGCAAGTGTTATAGACAATAGTGTCTATTATAAGTTGTCGCGAAACAACTAACAAGTTCAAATTGAATAGATAATGTTATGAAGATGGATTTATTATTATTATTTAAATGAAACAACCTTTTTGGATTGGACAGTTTATTTACATATTATATTAAATATATTATTATAGTGTTTTACACAGTAACAATAATCATTTATGTATCGGAAAAAGAATAGGATTTTGAATGTGATAAAAAATATACAAAGGTAGATTGATCAATGAACACTACATATAATTGTCATTTTTATATAAATTTAAGGGTATTAAGTGCTATAATATTCGCCCTCAAGTAAACAATTAAAAATTGAACAGTATATTTTCAAGACTTAAACAACATTTTGTTTTCGTGTAAGTAATATTATATTTGTTTTATTACAAAATATAATATATAATCGAATAAATTGAATATCAAAGGCTAGTATAAAGTGTGATAAATAGCATAAAATATGAATACGGTGAACAGTTGCGAATATAACACAAATTTACGAATGTCTATGCCAATTAGGTCTTTATATAAATCATTCTACACCATCTATATTGAAAAAAACAAAAAGAAATTTAGAGCAAAGAAAATCAGCTATATTGCATTAAGTGTAGTATTTAGAGTCGCCACATTTGCAGATACGTCGAGAGAATAAAATACAGAAATCATCACATTTACCGTCGTACTAATAGTTTTAGTACCCAGATAAAGGTTATTCAATATTTCGGCACGACGGTGGTGAGGCTGGTGATTGATGTCAAATATGAAACCGAGAATTACTGAACCAACGGCAGATAATACCTATAAAAACAAAAAAAAAATAACAGCAAACAAAATATAAACAAAAAAAATAGCAACGAAATATAAAATAAATTATAACGTACGCATAAGCAAATATATATATAAATAACAAAAGCGTACAATTACGGATGCATGCCTTATTAAATCTAGAGTAGAGCATCCTAATATAATATTGAATAATTTTTTACATCACACACGCATTATCGACTTAAAATAGGTGAACAATTAATTATTAATCTGTTATAATACTTATAATCCACTTTATTTTACATATTTCAAACGCAACGCTATTTGTTGATATTATCGTTTAAATATTCGATGGCTTTTTTATTTATCCATGAATACTATACCAGAAACAGATTAATGAAATTGCCCCATTTGGAGCCTTACCACTAGAAAGAGTGGCAAGCGTATGCTTTTTTTTATCTTCGAAAATGTCGAATATCACAAAGTCTGAAAGACTTTAACTTAATTAAGACAAAATTTATTTTTCTGAACTGCTAAAACCTCGCCTACCTGTAGTTACATAATCCATTCATTACACCACACCATGTATATGATAGATAATAATTTTATTAAAGAGTAAAAATTTAATGTTGGTTCATATTCTACTTAATTTTTATATGACAGTTAGGTAGGGACAAAAGTGTAAGTAATATAGATAGAAACCATACATTGTATTTGAAATATGTCAATTGGGAATAAAGTTGACTTTTAATTCGAAAAAGAAACATAGAAAGTGAAATAAGTAGATAGATATCGCTGTCTATAAAAGTTGACAGCTTAGACATACATAATTGTAATAAGTAGGTATATGTTTTTTTTTAATTTACGTTCCCACATATTTAGCGTGAAGTCTTTATCGTACTCTAAAGAGACTCCGTTCTATTTTACAACGTTTCCTTAACTCGTCCCTAAAATTGTATTAAGCATTGAATTATTCCCATAAAAATCGTGTTCCGACAGAGCAGGGTCCAGACCGAAGTTCATTTTGATGACGTCACAAAATATCACACCCGTCATAAGACCAACAGAGATGTGGTACAGCCAATTGGCAATCTTCTTTTGCTTATAATTGTCTGCTTTCAAAGAAGAAATTACTAGAGCTATGATGCCTGCGCTTACCTGCATTAAAAACCGATTTTTAACATTTAAAATTGAAAAATTCTACGTAAGTAGGCGCTAGACATATGAAGTTTTGTATTCAGAACCAAATATCTTGAATGTCGAAAATATACATAAACAACTCATGGACGTGACGTGGACGTGACGAAAAACAAAATTAAATGCGTGGTACAATGATAGATGAATAAAAATAGTGATGTCCATGATACACATTAAAATATCGATTGTTTTAGTTGGTAAAACTTTTTTAGACAATATTGGCTATAACTTAGTTGGGGTTGACTTCTGGTAAATACACGTAATGATTTCTAGCAACCTTCAATTTCGCGAAGTTTTCCAAATTACCGAACTTGTTTTCAAAGTTGTCACTTTTTAATTTTAATAATATAAAGCATACAATAAAAATGCACAGCTTGTGCAACAGTGTATTCATAGTAGCTATTTATTATATATAAAATGTGGTCTGTATATTGCGTATGTGGACTTGTTGTTAGGGAACATTTCCAAAGCCGAAACCAGGGAAAGAGATATATGCATTATATCACTTGTAACATTTACTTTATATCGATACTCGTGACGTCATCACTTTGTCAGGCACTAGCGTTACAAATAATTTTGCTATTTTCCGTATATTATTTTTGAAAAATTTACGTATATATATGAAGCTAAAACAATATATTATACCAAAAATAGCTTTCTGAGTCAATACTAGCATAAATTTAGCAAAATATGGTTCGAAGCATACTAATGAGAAAATCGTATTTACATGTGTAAAGTCTATTTATTCTGATTATTACTATCAGACAGAACATGTTACCATTATTGCAAGTTTTATTTTAAAAGAAATTTTATAGAAATACGTTAATTAAAAAATTGTAAAAGTGAGTGTGCTTGAGTAACTCGTGATCTGCTATCCATCCATTCTAAATTGAAACATGAACATTTAAGATTTAGTTACCTAAAGTTACCTACTAAATACAAAAAAGAAACTTAAAACAGCTGCCTTTCTAGCCTAATAGCCAGGCTATTATATAAGTAGCTAGTTACTATTTAGAAATACGCTTTCTATTTGCATTTATAAGGCATTTAAAAATATTTATTTTAAATATTTGAATAAAATTAGCAAAACAGTTAATTAATTGGGTTATTCACAATTCAAGGAAAAAACGTTTGTAACAAAGAACATTGCGTGTAGAACCCACTTTTTTAACTTGATGCATTAACCTTTTTTAAATATTCAACATTAACGTACTTTAATCGTTCTAAAACCAACGGATTATTGGAATATTCGATACCGAAAGCGGAAATGACAATATTAATGACGGATATTACGAAAATGAAAATGACGATGACGTCATTAAGGATGACAGCAGAGGGTTGGTCGTCGTGGTTGTTCAAGTCCATTCCGCCGATTACTACAAACAGTAAGCCGACCAACAGCTAAAACAATTACGTCAGATTTTAAATAAATAATTGCAAAAAATTCATAACATGATACAGAAGCAATGATAATTAATATTTGTGGTGTGTTATATGGGGAACACTTCAGATCATGTAATACCCACACTACTATAGATTTATATTATGTTAAAAAATTATTTAAAATTATTTGCTTTTTTCTTTTGTTTTAAATACATTCTAAATTTTGTTTGCCTTGAAGTTGCAATATCGGTATTTTTATGACTAATGCATTTGGTTAAAAATATTGATACTAATTTAGATTTTTAATTATTTTTGCAAACCACAATCAGAGAAAATGATTTTTTACACCAACGTCCTTTCTACGTATTTATTTTACTTTACATAAAATAGTATTGTTTTTCCACTATTATGTGAAACTTTGTTTTATTATATTATGTAATGTTTTGTTTAATTAAAGTTTACTTTGTATTATTAAATTACGTTCATTATGATTTGCTAGGTATGCATGGTACAGAAATGTATAAAATTATAATTTTCAAATTTAAATATCTATAATAATAACACGACTAATGAAAAAATAATAAACTATTTGCTTCAACTCACGCATAACGTATTATGTTTCAACCAACTAATTTTTATTATCCGGCCCATGTGTAGGCCAATCAACGCTAAATTGATACGTCCCGTAAAATCTTTGCAACGATTACAAATCTAAATTAAATTCGTACAGAATAAGAGAGGAATCAAAAGAAGAAATAAGGATGTTAATAACCGTGATTACAAAAGCTGTAGCGGTTGTAACGTAATTAATATTAGTCGCCGAAGTGCGGTATCGAGGTTTGTGGAAACAGCAGTCATGTAGAAGGTTCAGTGACAGGAGCACAAGACCCATCAGCACCTGGGGTTTGTATCATAAACATAGCTTATTTTAACACACTAGTAATTTAGAAATGGTAGTTTTTGAAGTGAAAACATTAGCCGCGGTGAACGGTACCGTTGAATCATTCATATGAAATTTAAAGAATCAAAGAAATGTGGAATTCGAAAAGAATTTAGAACAGGAATGTATGAGCCACTATTCATACATTCGTAAATAAGTACAGTGTATTCGTGTTCTGAAAAATGCTCGTAACGCGAATACGCGACTTTCATTATGCGCCTCGCTATTCGCATGGATATAAATGCACCTTAATGACATTTAGCTAAAATTCTAAGAATATAAGCTTTCACTTTTATAAGTGATTATATTTATTGTGCGAGATAAACCCAAAAATAAGATTTTGAAAGTCTTTTACCAGTAGAAAAATAGCATAATCCTGAATGATCTTCATTCTGAATGAGTTCAAATTTTGCCTGAAGCCAGTGGCTAATGCCTAGTGCCTACACAATAAATTCTTTGGCTACTAGCACCATTCATTCATCTGTGTTTGTTCATCTATATTATGCTAATGCCATAATCGATGTCCCAATCTCAATGTCCCAGGTTTCAACCACGTGGGGGATGATTATCTCAGATTGTTAATAACTAATCGTTTTGGCGCTAATAGATTGAGTTTTGTAGATTATTACGTTGGCAAAATTGGTCGTCTCTGTGTATATGGTTTTCTTATTTTTTTCTATGTAATGTTTTGATACTTGTTGTGAGTGTTCTTGCTTGTGAATAAACATTTGTCTATGTCTATGTGTATATACTGAAGACTATTAAACAAATAATTCTCGAATGTTCTTAATTGCCGTACCAAACCTAACTGCAATACGTAGCTCTTGATAATTCTTTAAAATTGATTTGAATTTGGTTTTAGATTAAGAGAAAAGCTGTTTCCAATTGAATCGGACTTAATAATTTTGGAGGACTAGCTGAAATTTTTTTTTTTGTGTAAGTAATGGCTATTGAAAATAAGATTTAGATGACAATTTAATACGTCTAATTAGTATTAAATTGTCATCTAAATCTTATTTTCAATAGCCATTACTTATTATCTGGACTTTTATTATGTATTATATACGTACTTATTTTAAATTTTGGCTTACTCGCGTGCCGGGTCAAATGTAGCCAATATACCAATCGAGACTATAATCTATCCTTACCTATACTTAATTTCATGCATATACGATAAGCTGCTTTCGCGTGAACGAACAACGCATCCAATCATTTATCCGTTTATCAGTACATACAAACTTTTGCATTTACAATATTAGTGGACTACAATACCCAAATTCCTGTATCTTTTCGATTCCACAAAAAATATACGTACCTTTTAACGTTGCGTTTTTTTTAATGAAATTTACCTGTAAAATAATCGAAATGGTGATCAATGTGACGAGCAGCGTATAGAATTCGTGCTTGGGCCCCACTTGTATTATGTACTTCAGCTGCGATGCGTTCGATGTCAACAAAGCTATGTCCAGCAAGCCCTGTGCAACGGTCTTTTTCGTAGCATAGCGGTTCGCATCGATGCCTTTTATCTGAAAAAAAAAAGTAAACATCCTGCTGTTTAAAGCTAGTAATCAGAAACTTATTTTTCTTCTAGTGAAAACTTTTTTTAGCGCTTTTAAGAACTTTTGTAACTTCGTTCAAGAATTTTTCAGTGTGTAGATTAATAAACTGTCGCACTAGTGTAATAAGTGTTCACTTCTATTGCGTAGTTTTAAGCACACGCTGTTCCCAAAAGCTACTTAACCATAACTTTGTGGATTTGGCAATATTGTTTGAAACTTACAAGTTATATCTTATTTATAACATATAGGCAGTAAATCAAACGGTATAATAAAGAGTAGGTTAATGATAAAACGGATGCTTTAACCACTAATCTGTACATAAAACACACCCAAACTTACTATATTTTATTTAGGATTCAGGCTAGGACTACTTAAATATAAAAGTGCAAGTTTAGCTGCTTTCCTCAAACTTGCTGGATACACAATGCAAATGTTATTAAAATAATGTAAATTACATCATAAGTCGTTTTTTCTCGCTATTGTAAATAAATAAAAATGGTAACTTACAAGCATTTCTGCGATTTGCGCCATTTTAATTATTACTAAAAAATGTAACCAAATGACACGAATTCTAAGTACAAACAATCGCGAAATCTCCAAAAGTATGTACCTACTGAATAAACTCTGCGCCAAATTATGGGAACCCACAAACAAAGTATACGTTAAAGATTCAATGTAGCGTGGGAAAGGTAAGTGAACTTAATAATTTCATGAATATTCTTGCAATTAAATACCTAAGCATTACACGCCACACAATTTTCTTTATTTGTGTACATATATTAACAGAGTTGGAAGGCAAACAATGGATAAAAAGAGACAATGGATGGGATCTCGCGACTTAACTTTGCACATTAAAAAAAACGCACGTGATTTATCTACACAGGCCATATTTATATCTATTGATTCATTGTTAGGAGCTCTGACAAACAAAAGCTTTTGTTCATCATACGAAGAAATAAATAATACACATACAAAAAAATAAATTTGTTACACACTTCTGTAGTGGAGCCTTCTGCAATTGACATTCGGTCGATATTCACTTCATTTGAAGATGTCGTCTTTTTCGCGGTCTCTAAACTTTTTCCCGATTTTTCGTCGGCCATTTTCACTTTTATAAATAATTCGTGTTATCAGCGTAACGTGTAAAATAAAACTGTTTTACAACAATAATTATAAACAACTGTAAATTTCGTTTTCCTGCCAACGATAAAACGAGGCCAGTAAAAATCCGGACACGAAGGTAATTATACATCAGTATGGGTGCTGAGGAGTTCAGATATTGTTTAATTGCAAGGAATCATTAATAAATCAGTTTCTATCTTAACTAATCAATTCTAAAGGCCGTCCTTAATGTTTGATGCCTGCATTATTCGCGCTTTATTAGTTCATTTAATAGTTCCTGCTTTAATTACTTACAATTCGTATGAAGAACGAAATATTAGTCATTGTATTTCATAGAAAAATAACCTAAGTTCATGTTTATTAGAGGTAATACAGCTCTAAAACAATTATATCTATACTCACCCCATTGGTTAATCCTGTTGGTACGATGGCAGCCATTATAATAAAAGGAAATATTATAAATTCTCGGTTCTTAATTAACTCATAACTTTTCGTTTTCCTTAAAAATTATTCAGAAATATTTTAAACATATTTCAGTTTAGAATGGGGATAACATATTGTGAGAAATTAAATATTCGGTGCCGTCTGTGGGGATTCGATTTGGTAACTAGACAACGAATATAACAACATAGAACATCAATACCGATTAATTGTTATGTATGCGTACGTTTGGCTGCCTTTAAAAAAACAAATTTATTTTAAAAATATAGCAGATCGCGAAACTTCAACGAATATAATACGAAAGTGGGTTCGAAAATGTAACTTAGGTAATATGACAATTCGTCAAACTTTCAAAAGTTGAATGCATATTGAGCGTATTTCACTGGCGAATGGAACCAAGATAAACAAATGGGAGTTATAATAAGTGGATAAACTATATTTAAATGACTAACGTCCGGATAAGTAATTTCATTTCGTATTTTTATTCGAAGAAATTGTATTCAGTATAAATTCATTTTTCTATAATAACTTTAATGCCTGTAGCCAGTTGCAAAAACATATTATGCTTTATGCTTATGATTCAAAACCGATGTTTTTGAGAATTTTGGTAAAAAAGTAAGTTTAGGAGTTTAGTAGAATTGATCTTGAGTTTTTAATAAGCGATCTCTTACAGCACGAAAACAAAAATCTTCATTCACCTGAATTACTTCATTGAACTGGAAAATTATTTCGTGGTAGTAATAGGTAAAAAATATTACTACATAACATAAAACAAAATCGTTTACTCTGTCTCTATATCCTATGTCTGTATGTCTATGTATGCTTACATCAATAAAACTACGCAACGGATATTGATGGAGATTTTTTTAATAGATAGAGTGATTCTAGAGGAATGTTTATATGTATAATAACATATTTAACTACTCCGAATTAACGCGTGCGAAGCTGCGGGAAAAGGCTAGTATATTATAAATATGTATCTTTAATAGGCTCCGACTGTTTCCTGATACATATAAATACTTTTATACGTCATAATAATATTACAACTCTTTATTTAAATTATTTCGGTATGACTTCTATGCAATTTTATTTGATTTTGAATTGAATAGATATATTCTATTAATAAAACAATTGTAGTATATTGTTTCAATGAATTCTTGTTGTTTGGTTTGTCGTTTCTGCCATGGGACGTCTACTGCTGGACAAAGGCCTCCCTCAAGGATTCCCACCACGACCGATCACTGGCGGTCTGCATCCAGCGACTCCAGTTGTTTGGTTTAATCTACCTTAATTTGGTAGTAGGCACCTATACTTGCATAAACTTTCAATTGACTTTACTTGATATTACAAGAAATAAGTGTTTGAACTGTGAGAAAATTAATATTCATTTGACCCACTCTCCAAGGCAAGCATATCCTACGAGTAGATATCTAAATAATCTATGAATAATCCTGAGCTGCATAGATCTTCCTACCTGTATTAATTATTTTTACGTCTCTGAATTGCAATATTTTTTTTTAAAGCTAGCATAACAACTATCTTCATAAACGAATTATTTTCGAAACAAATATATATAATAAACATTGAGATACATAAGGGCCTCATTGATCTGACCTGACAAAATTCGCACCGCTCTAAATCATTTCTGAACCATTTTGCTTTTTTTCTTAACTTTTAAACCTCTAATAAAAATGCACAAAAACCAAAACGATCAAAATCGCCCCGACATTCTCAACTTTTAGAGACTAACGAACAGCAATTGATTTTTATATTTATATATAGATAGACCGATGAAATAAATACAATATTCTATATAATTAACAATCCGATTGAATACTGTATGTATTAACAAATGCCAACGACGCAGTTGTATTATTGTTTCGTATATTAGCTACAAGGCATTCAAAAATATTCCATTATGGATGTATTAGTTATAGAAAGTGTTTTTCATAAACTTTTTTGTTATAGTTCCTTGCTAATTCTATTTAAATTGCATGAAAGTCTTTTATTATGACGCTATGTATGTGGTAGTTGCGTATAAGTTTAAAGTTAAAACTTGTCATGTTCCAAAACTTCAAATGAACGGCGCAAATATTGTTGGTAAGTATGCGTTCCTATTCTTACCTTGATTGTAGATTAATTTACTTAAAATGACATTATAATGAAGTCCTGAAAATTAAACAAAGAGTCTTTCAAAGCTATAGATTTTATATGATTTTTTTATTTGTTATTTTACCGTTCTACAAATTCATAAAATGAAACGTTTGCACTTCCCGCCCGCATTCGCGTCTTTCGAGTTGTGTTGTCTGTCAAACAAAAATATTTTCCATTTTTTATACAATTCTGTTTATCAATCTCCTATGAAATTGTTAATTTATTTTTATCATAATGTAATGCACAAGTTATCTTGTATGTGTGTAAAATTATAAAGTGACTTTAAAGTGGATTTTGATGAAGATGATCAAGCCGTGTTAGTTAGTTGAGTGGAGTCAAGTGGCCGTCGCATAGAAAGGATTTTATTTTTAAAATGCTGCCTTCTATGCCAATTTTGTTTTCCAGAGAGAGTCAAGATGCGTTTGGGAATAAAATAGAATCTAGTAAAACTTTGTTAACTAACAATACAATTCCTAATTCCGATAAAAAACAAGAGGTGAGTCAGAGGGTCAAATAATTTTATGTAACTTTTGTACTTTATAACATGGAGTCTATTTCAATATTTATGTGTGTTACTAGCACACAGATTCCGGGTTAAGTATATTCACTAGTTGCATGCCGAAATAGTTGATTGTAAATTGTAAAAATCACAACGAAATAATGACAGTGGCTGCCATTTTACTATTTTTTAATCACGCATTTCTTTCAGACTCAAACTTTAACTCATGAAGGTCAGGAAAGTGAACCAACTCCTAAGGAATTAAAACTCAATGGTGACAGACACAGAAAAGAAGATCCAAATAAATCAAAACTTGATGAGAATGCATTAGAAACAGGTATAATGTGAATTCATGCTTAGTTACCTGTTACAATATTATGCTACTACCAATCTAGATAGATTGTCTAATGTTGAATAAATTAATGTATTATTGAAATAAATTGGCCATATGGTATTCAGGCTTTTAAAGTTTAGAGAATGTTAATTTATTCCTTTTTCAATGTTTTTAATGATTAAAAAAAAAATTAAATTCTGATGTAAGTAATGTGTAACCCAAATTAGTTTTAATCCCACACTGTAACATGTGAAATTCTGAGTATCATATCACCAATATTTATAACATATAGCAATTCTTAATATAGCCTGTCCACCATGACCTCAATCAAATGGTATAGGATAGCTAAATTAATATGATGTATCATGTTTTACAGCATTAGTTCGATCTTACTATACAAAAGTTAAGTCAAGATTCCCCACAAATGTATCACTGCCAACAAATAAGTTTGCCCAGTTTAGAGATTTGTTAAAATCCTTTGACCCTGGGAAGGAAACACCAGTAGACTTGTATAGAAAAGTGGAACTATTATTTGGTGAGGAACATAAGGACATTGTTGAAGAGTTCTTGTTATTTTTAAAACCGGGCCAGGCTGCGGAGGTTGGGAGGTTTATGGACCATTTTATGCTAACACAAATGACTAGTTTTATAAAATTATTACAGGTAAGAAATAAAATGAATTGTCATTTACTAAAATACAGATTTGAGCATGATAACATAAAAATTATTTTCTTCCAACCAATTAATTATATACATACTGTTCAACTGACATTAAATGAATTTCTAAATAATTAGAATGGAAAATGGTTATTTTAATTATTTCTGATTATAATTTAATTATTTCTTTTAGACAACTTTTGCACGCAAACCATCAGTTTATCGCAAGATTCTGAGAGCAATAACAACAAGCATCAATAATGGAACGAGCCAAGAATTAAAGACAAGAGTGCTGCCACATTTGAGAACAAATCCAAAACTGTCACAGATGTTCAAATCTATGTTTCCTGATGAAAGGCCATTGGACAGGTAGTATACTTATAAACCTACCAAAAAATTGAGAAATTTCTAATGTCAGACACTTACTTTTTACAGAGTAGTCTGATTTTAATATTTTTTTTTACTGTAAAATGTATTTTGATTTTGATTGTCTATAAATTTGAAACAAAAATTTAATCCTAAAGGTGGGACAATAGGTGATTAAAGTTTTTTCAATGGTTTAATTATAATTTTAAGGTACAACAATATCTAATAGCTTGAAGTTAAGTAGAGAATTTTTGATGATCATTATCTGAACTATCCAAATTTATACTAATAATATAAAGTTGAAGAGTGTTTGTTTGTCCAATTTAAGAAAATTTTTTAATGGTATATAGTCCACTTATAGGAGAATGGTATAGGCACATACAACATTTTTGCTAATGTTAATAAATGATTAGCTGCATATATTGGATATGGTTTATATTCAATATGTAGATGAAAGAATGCAACAACATTTCATAATGCTGCTATGTAATATAACTCGCATGCTTCCCTCTCCCTGCTAACTAATTATTGATTTTTGCAAAAACTTTATAATCAAGGCATCTTACTGATGTAAGAATGATGAAGTAATCATCTTTAAGAAGTACTAATAATACATTTATGTTTTTTTGTAACCTCAATTAAAAGTTCAAAGTCTATTCCTCAGCATTATATGTAGCTCCCTAATCTTATTCTATGTCATCAGCTACTTAAGATGCTCCAGAAAGATTCCAATCCATTCTTAATTAATTTGTTTAGAATTCAAGTTACTGATGATTTCGAGTAAATATTTTTTGAACATAGAATTTAAATTACTTGGCTAATTGTTTTCTATCTCTGACCCATGATTTTTCTTTTTACATATAATTTCTATACCAGTGTGACTCAGAAAGAATACTTCTAGAAAACTGGTTGCTTTTTCATTAAGTGCTTTTAATTTATTTGTGAACTTCAAGTTAATCAAAGCATAAGCAGTTAACAATAATTGAAGTTAGGTTTGGAGAGACTTTTTTTTTCAACAATTTGTTGGTATTCTGCACAGTAAATATTTCCTCCTACAGTCTGCTACTCTATTCTTTCAAAAAAAGTCAAAATAATTCATACTAGGTATTATTGCCAGGCCGAAACCTGTTGCTTCCTTTTGCACAACACCTACAAGCCCTGGATTAGGATAGACCGATATTTGGTGTAATTGCGCCATTCCTCCACTCCTATTAGACTTCCAGCTGAGACTTTCCTCGTGTGGTAGAAAATTCCGTTGTGACGTTAAACAGAGACAAACAAACTCACTTTTGCATAAATATATCATTATATAATACTAGTATTTAAAAAATAGGTGTTATAATGTTCTGCATGTCTTTTTTTAGTGCTTACGATGCTAGTACCGACATTATAAACGAGAACTTTCTAGAATGTGACGAAGGGTACGACGTGTGGGAGTTCGAAGCAGAGAATAAGAAGAAAAAGATAGATGTGAAAGAAGGTCTTGATTCAGTGGTAGGTATTTAGAATTTATGGCTGAAATCTATCAGAGATAGTTTTACTTCTTCGAAAGTGGGGCTAACCTTTTTGTAACTTCTAAACTGTTAACTTAAAAAATCTTGAACCTAAGGAAAACAAATTCTTTGGCAATTCACATTGATAGATTGGTACTAATCAATTTGAATTCTGAGTGCAATATCAACCCTTGTTCCAAATTTATTGTTCTGGATAACTATATTTAATCGCTTATTGGTGCAATATTCAACAAAAATAATATAAATTAAAATCTTTATCAAATCAAAAAATACTTTGTTTCAGTACCTTCATGGGCGGGTGTTTATACAACACGGTAGGTTGTTAAGATCAGCAAGTGTTACTTATCCATACAGCAAAGAGCCCTATCGAGTGCACGCGAGACGAGTGGCGCCTAACACTTGCCTCTCACCACAAGACTCGGACGAAGAAAGAGCTACAAAAAGAAATAGCAAAACCAATTGCAAAGTGCCCCCAAAAAGATCTAGAAAACAGACGAAATCGCCGACGAAAACTGTCAAAGATGTCAACGATAACACAAAAAAAGATCTCAAACAGGCATTAAGTAAAGTGAAAGGAAAAGTTGCTTCTAAAACGAGGTGCAAAACTGAGGACAATATTAAAAAGAATAAAATAGACGTAAAAGAGGTGAATGTGTGTGGAAAGAAAGAAGATTTGTCAAAGGCAAAGCCAAAGGATGCTAAAAAGGCACGAAATTGGACTCGAGAGGAAGATAAGACTATGTTAGAAGTTTTGAAGGGCGAAGGTGGTTCTGATAAGGTGCTCATACGCATATGCAAACTGCTGCCGCATCGCTCTGAGAGCGAAGTCAAGGAAAGGTTTTGCCATGTTATGAACTTGTTACAACAAATGGCAGTTAATGAAGTGACGTAGTGCGAACAGAATTTATTAGTTATAAGCAATGGTATTTATAATTTTATAAAAATAAAAGTTTATTTTAATCTAATGCATTCTATTATTTTTTACAATATTATTTCAATTAAAAATCTAGTTACCAAATGTCATATATCTGCTGGAGAGAGATTTAATTAACCTAATTACGTTTGGAGCGTGTGATTTAAAATTTACAATCTTTTTTTCTGAAAATTTCCTCTAGTTCCGGCGAGTCATTTATCAGACGTCTCAACGACACGGCTCTATCAGTTGCGAATGCCGTGGATGGTTTATCAATAAACGACTTCGATACGGATCCATCTACAACTTTCATTTTTGGAGGCGCATATTGACTAAAGTATTTCGCTTCAGCTGCTAATCTTTGTAAAATTTGTTCTAATTCTTCGTCTGAAAAACATGTGCACAAAT
>NC_052115.1:2234025-2253529 GCF_012273895.1 Zerene cesonia | reverse complement strand
ACAGATTCGAAATTCAAATGTAATATTTTTTTATAATTAAGTGTAACAGTATTTATGGCCAGACTAAGTATAATATGCATTGTTAAAAAATATCCGATTAAATTATATGTTAGGTTCACTACTTTCATCATAGTGACTTATACATAAAAGAAAGATATATGCTGTCACGGTCTTTTATTTAGAACTATTTAAGACAAATAATCCTACAGTAATTATCTTTGTGTAACTCCAACGCCGGGCATCGCACGCCAATATAGCTCTTAGGGGGCTGATTTTTTTTCGACTTACTTGACAGTTATCGTTATAATATTATCACCAAATTATGAACAATCCTTTAAATTTTAACTTCTTATGTTATTCTGATATGAAAGCTATATTAATGTAAAGTTTCATGAAAATCCGTTCAGCAGTTTTTGCGTGAAAGAGCAACAAACGCATCCTTACAAACTTTCGCATTTATAAATATTAGTAGGATCTTGTTTAACCCCAAAACACCAAAATATCTTAAAGATAATTTCGTGTTCAGGGGACGGAGATAACGGAGATTCTGTTCGCTCATCTGAGATGCTCCGACTGAGAATGCCAGCTCATCATACAAGCTTCTTCGGTAGTTCCTTCACCGTTCGGGCGATTAAGCTATGGAACGCATTGCCGGAACCAATAAAGAAGGCTCAATCTTTAAATGTTTTTAAAACAATGGTTCATAATTATTATTTTTCCTGTCGTTCTTAGATCAATGTACGTATATTCATTATATTTCACTTTTTATTATATTCATTATTTTTATGTATGTAGCTATTTACATCTATTTGTGTATGTATATATGTATGAAAATACAATATATATTTTTACTGTAATGAAATTAATATAAGAAATTTTATTTATTTATTTATTTCGTTGTATATATATGCTCTTCCCTACTCCTATCCTCTATTTTAACTTCTCTCAGTACAACCGGTTGTCTGGAACAAATCGCTATTTAGCGATAAGACCGCCACTTGTGATAATGTTCCCTAGGTTAATTCTCAATTTGTAAATATTCCAAAACAATAAAGCATAAATAAATAAATAAAATAAATAAATAGGATAGAATTTCAATGCTATAAAAACTAAAAATTTAAGGCAACCATTTTTCTGGATTTTCTCGAAAACCGCTGGAAGTACAAATTTAAAATCGGATACAAGATGACATAACAGACGTTAGTATTCGTTAAAGAAAGTTTGAAATATTCGAAACTTTTGTACTAGGGGAACTCACACTTTCAAGTCAGGGGAGTCATGTAATATTTTACTAGTTTTATTTCCACTTTCCTTATAAGAAAGGGGCAAATCAATTTTCTATTTCTCTGATCGATTGCTTTTAGATGCAAGAAAGCGTAAAAGTGTATGCCAAGTCCTTGAAGCAAAAAAAAGCAGTGGTCCCCACCACCTAACACTTATCGAAAACTCGGGGGTTCGAGACTAGACGAGTGACCAGGAAATAGAAATTTCAAATAATCTAGAACACCACTCAGCGCTGTAGTGACTCCTAGGGGAGCCCTGTATAAAATGGGGATGGGTGTGACCACAACAAAACAAATAACTGAAATATCCGCCTTCAAAGTGCCTGAAAGCCGGGTGCCCAGTATAATTGATCCGCCTTTAATACGGCGATAGCTACGCCCGTTTGAAACAGCGAAGGACATCATCGTGAAGAAACCGACATCACGAAGAATCAAAGTTTGACGGAATATTATGACCAGACCAAAGCCCTCAAAGATGGCCTGTGTCCCTTTAGTGGGAACATGAATCAAAGGGCTGAATCTGATGTCATAAGATGCGACAGAGACGGTTCTTGCCTCACTGTTTGGTGGTCCAAATAAAAATTAATAAACAAAAACAATTATCAACCAAATGGTTAATATAAGAATATTAATTATTGAAATTTTGAGATAGTGATATAACATTAATTCATTGAATATCTTATATATATTTTTATATAATTACAGAAATCCGTTTAATAAAGTGTGTATAGTGGAATTAAACGTCGTCTGGATTGAACCATAATGTGAAACATTAATCATTTGGAAGTAAAGATAGATTAATAAATAAAACAGCATTTAGATCTATAAAAATCTTTTATTAAAAAATCACTGCGATACTGTGTAATGTCGACAAGCGACGGCTACGCACACGATCTGCCATTACAGGTAACAACAATCAATGTGTTCAAATGTAACATACCTCACAAACAATTAGACTAATCCAAAGCAACCTTAAATAAATACATTAAAGTAAGGATTTCTCGGCGCTTTCTGTTTGCGCCGCTTTTTGGATAATTTTGCTGCATCGTGACATTCCAAGACCCATACAATTACTGAATAATTCTTAAATTACAATAAACTCAGTCCTAAAACTGAAAACCGCTTCGCGACCGCACTACGACTGCTCCAAACTGAACGATGCAATGAAATAAAATGTTTTACGTGTTTAATGTAATGTTTCCGAACCTGCGGTTTAGAAATATCCGTTAAGAGACATTCGAGTCACATATATTTGGTCTTATTGTATCGTTCAATTTAGATATAAACCGGAACTTGCAACGTACACTTGTACCACAATGCACTTATAAAATTTTATAACATCCCATTGCGTCATGTAAACAATTAAATGAATTTTAGAAGTACAACATATTCTGTAAGCAGTTTAATATTTGCAATGACATTTTACTCAACAGTGTGAATTTATAATAAAGACCTAGTCCATAACAGACCGAATAATAAAATTAGCATGTGAATATAGAGGAATTTAAATCGGTCATTCGGACGTATAAAGCGGTCACATCGCAGTCCCCGTCCCGGCGTAGTGCATGTGCGACACAAGTGCGCGTGCGCGTGTGTGTGCGCGTGCGCGTGTGTGCGCGCCTAGCTGTAGAGGTCGTCGTCGCCGGCCTCCTCCTGGAAGGTGGGCTGGTCGCCGCCCGACGTGCCCGTGCCGCCCGCCGCGCCGCCGCTCGACGGGAACCTGCCGGCACGCGTCACATTCGTTAACAACATTTGCCACATTATCTCATTGGTCGCAGCGTGATGTTATATCGCGTGTAGATTTTCACCACAAATGTACAAACCATAACTGGAATACACGGATATATTTCGTGTTGGTAGAATAGAGAATTTACATAAGTAAGTAAATAAATAAATACATTGTGCATACAACGCACGCAATAATCAGTATTCTTGTAAAAAAAATCCCATGTAACTCATGTACCACACACACACTTTAAACCCTAAGTGTTGACAGAGAACAAAGAGCATATATCTCAATCGGCATATTGTAAGTAGTACGACTTGGTGTACCTGAAGTTGGTCCCGAAGCCGCGGCTCTGCTGCAGCGTCTGCGCGAACATCTCGTACTTGCGGATGTCGTTGTCGGAGACGGAGCGGCGCGCGAACTTCATCGCCTCCTCGAAGTGCGCGCGGCTGATCTCCGGCACCGGGTCCTCCTCGTCCATCTGCCGAACGCAACGTGTCAAACAGTCACACATATACATACACAGATCTATTCAAATAATATAACACTAACGCAATATGTGATAATTTTAAATATTAATATAATTGCATAATATACATGTACCAAAAACCACACTAAACACATTGATGAAACAAAATGGTAAAAAATATATTTTTTGAAAAAATTTCTTTTTGGTGTGGAATGTGCGGCCACTGCGTGCATCTAATATAATATAAATTATTGCAAAAATTTTTAGCACCATCCTCAAAACAAAAGTGCAGTCCAAAAGTGCTTCTATAAGAAGTATAATTGAATAAGTAAATGTTTGAGTTCGAATGATGTGTTGAGACTCGAGAGTGGTGTACACTCACGTCCATGCCGGCGGGCTGCGCGGCGCGGCCGCGCTCGCGCGTGATGTCGGCCTCGATGGCCTGCCGGATGGCGAGCTTGCACGCGCGCTGGCAGATCTCCGTCAGGTCGGCGCCGCTGAACCCTTGCGTCACCTGCCACATATTATATGCTTACACACTTAAGTATTATAAATTTTATATGTTAAAAAAAATGGATAAATTTAATGTTATGTAAATTATAAAAAAAAAAAATATACATTATGCCAATAGGAAACATGTTAAATTGAATACATGTCAATTACAAATGTTTATTCTCTCGTATATGAAGAGTTCAAAATAGATAGGAAATTTAAATAAGTTACAGTTTTTCAAAGTTTCAATAAATCAAACATTGAAGATTTCCAACAAAAACAAAACCTCACTCTTCAAAGTACCACCCATTAATGAGTCACGCACGCACCTTAGCGATGTAGGAGAGGTCGACGTCCTTGGCGATGGGCGACTTGCGCAGGTTGGCGCGCAGGATGGCCTCGCGCGACTTCTCGTCCGGCAGCGGGATGTAGATCAGCTGGTCCAAACGCCCCGGCCGCAGGATCGCCGGGTCGATTATGTCGGGCCGGTTCGTGGCGCCTGCACACACATTTCCATTGCATTTTTAATTTTATACATTTAAATGCTTATAGGTTACGTAGATAGGTTTCATGGCATTGCACCCTAATTCATAAATTTATATTATAAAATGCTGTGCAACATACACGACACAATGCCATGTAGGAGTGAACATTAAGTTCAGTTACTTACTACTGAAAACCATGGAAAAAAAAAACAAAATTATATACATATATCCAATAACTTAAACCTATTAGAAATTGACATTAATTATAAACGTATTCACAAGAGTTTTTTTTTTTGTTTATTTATTGGATTACATATTACCCTATTTGATGTTTTGTTGCAAGCAAAGAGAGTGAAGGAGACGAGTGTGAGGGTTGGTGTGGCGCGCACTCACCAATGATGAAGACGTTCTTCTTGGCGCCCATGCCGTCCATCTCGGTGAGGATCTGGTTGATGACGCGGTCGGCGGCGCCGCCGGCGTCCGACACGGAGCCGCCGCGCGACTTCGCGATGGAGTCCAGCTCGTCGAAGAACAGCACGCACGGGGACGCGCTGCGCGCCTGCGCACGCGCACAATACGTTCAATTCTGATATTTGCTTTTATTTCAAGTTACTATTTTGTTCCGATTTATTTCTGATATATACATGTTTATTATTGGATTCGAGATCTGACTCGGATAATATTTACTTTTTTGATAATTCCACACCAATAGTAATTGATATAAAATGATTAAAAAAGGTTCATTCTTTCGTAATAACGTATATGTTACATGTTCTAAACTTAATTTTGTGCTTGTTATACTCAAAGTACAAATTAAAAAAAAAAAATCATAATAATTCATATAGATTTGTTAATTCATATAGTTCAAAGTACCTTGTCGAAGATATCGCGCACGTTAGCCTCAGATTCACCAAACCACATCGTGAGCAGCTCGGGGCCCTTCACTGAGATGAAATTGGCTTGGCACTCGTTGGCGATGGCTTTGGCCAACAATGTCTTACCTGATGGAAACAAAAAAAAAATTTAAATAGTTAGGTAACTCAAACATTCAGAGTAAATTCATTCACTGTCAGTCAGGGGCAGTGTAGATTGTCTATTGGAGAAAGAAAAATTATTTTGAATTAATTTTGAGTAGCGCAATGACAAACATTCCTATATATATAACAAGATACTAAGATCATGTCTTAAATAACCCAGAGTTGGCGGAACCGTCAATGTCATCAGACCCGTCCGATCGATTGTTGGACATGGTGAAGGTGGGACTTTGCCTCAATCTAGGCACTAGGCAGGTTTTAGAGTTGTAGTTGTGAACACTACAGTTGTATTCTTATAGTCAGTAAGCAAAGCAGCATTGCAGAATTCCCAAAGCCCGGGACCGTAACACCCGATGTACAGCATTGCGGAGTTGACAGAGTCGTCTCTAAAAGGTGTACATACCGCAGCCGGGCGGGCCGTAGAAGAGCACGCCGCGCGAGGGCTGCATGCCGAACTTGAGGAACTTGTCCGGATGCTCCACCGGGTACTGCACCAGCTCCTGCAGCTCGCGCTTGACGCTCTGCAGCCCGCCGATGTCCGTCCACGTCACGTTGGGCACCTCCACCACCGTCTCGCGCAGCGCCGACGGGGACGACTTCGTCATCGCGTACTGCGCACACACATATCCATTAGTGTTATAAATGATAAATATCAGAACTGATTAATGGCTAATCGTTTCATTAAGAATATGGCAAAACAAAGAAAATGCTACGCAACCGAACCAAATTGCTTTATTTTTGTTTCAGAACTACTATATATTAAGTTTAATCTGGTAGATATAAAATTTAATTTAAACCTAATGTAAAAGACACAACTAAGTAAAACTGACATAGTAAACGATTAATATCCATCCCTATCTTACATAATGTATAATATATGTATTATTTATATTCCATATTGTATATCAAGTTAAACTCTATAATAATTTATTTTTACACTTTCCCACCTACTACCCTCGTTTCCAAAAGAAATACGATAAAGTATAGAAACGATAACTTACACGGAAGTTATCCATCGAGACGGCGAGGGAGTTGAGCACCTCCGCGTCGATCTGGTCGTCCTCGAGGTCGATGAGGTCCATCTTCTCGCGGATCTGCTGCAGCGCAGCCTCAGAGCACAGAGACGCCAAGTCAGCGCCCACGTGACCATGCGATTCGGCCGCGATCTGTATACAAAACACATAAATTATTACAACATTGTTTATTAATAAATGTTATATATGTATATATAATAATAATTTGAAACTGTAATAGACAGAAGGTGTGCAGCGTATCAGTAAATCTTGCTAACACTTATTTGTTGAACATAAGGCCAAATATTTAACTTTAACAGTTGAATACACAGCATAAACTCCAATCATCTAATCGAATCAACTGCATTTTCTTTCTGGCTTTGTTAACTGCGAACTTCTTACTGGGTAAACCTATTTTGAATTTTTTTTTATTTAAAAGCTGGTACCTCCCAGGTGTGCGTATTCCAAATTTAAATTCGGTCTAGTTAAATGCAGAAAGTGGTTTAACATTTTATTTTTTTTTGTGTTAGCGGTTAGCATTTTGTTAAGTCATGATATTGAGCGGTGACCTGCTCGAGGTCGACGTCGTCGCCGAGCTTCATGTTCTTGGTGTGTATGCGCAGTATCTCGAGGCGGCCGGTCGCGTCGGGAATGCCGATGTCGATCTCGCGGTCGAAGCGCCCGAAGCGGCGCAGCGCCGGGTCGATCGAGTTCGGCCGGTTCGTCGCCGCCATCACAATCACGTGCGACGACTTCTTCATGCCTGTCGGGCGATAGTAGCGGATTTAATGTATGATTAGAACCAATTTTATACTATATAAGACTTCGTGTTTCTAGGATATAAATAGTAAAAATAATAGAATAGCCTCTTTGCTGGAGACCCTAAGCCGAACCTATTTCTTAGACATTGGAGACGCGGACCGGATAAATTAGGTAGTCCACAAGCCACAAAATAATAAAATCTAAAAATCAAGTATGTACAGATATTGTATACAACTTCTGTTTTTTATAATCTTAACCTACAAATTGAAAAATACTTTTGGAATATCCTGACCTCAAGTTCAAATTTTTAAATGCTATATGTAACAACACACTACAACTAACAAGTACAACCAGTTTATGAAACACACCACCCGTTCACCCTAAAAAAAACACACACAAAACTGTATTCCAAAAGAACACCCCATTTAAATAGTCTCGCAAAGCACCCACCATCCATAAGCGTGAGCAGCTGCGACACGATGCGGCGCTCCACCTCGCCGTGCGTCTTCTCCCGCTTGGGCGCGATCGCGTCCAGCTCGTCGATGAAGATGATGGCGGGCGAGTTCTTGTCCGCCTCCTCGAACGCTTTGCGCAAGTTCGACTCGGACTCGCCGGCCAGCTTCGACATGATCTCCGGCCCGTTGATGAGGAAGAAGAACGCGCCTGCGCGGGAAATACATTATATTATAATAGCATACGTAAAACCTGTCTCTAATCGAGAGCGATATGACGAAAAACAAGATACAAGATACCAAATCTATGATAGGATACAACACCACAGATCAACATTAGAAATAATTGTATAAAATTACTTTTAATCCAAGAAAATTAGTACACATTGTCTGCCATATTCTCATAAACACAATTTTTTTTATAACAGTTTACATATGTTAGGTATAATGATTAAAAATTTTAATTTAATAATCATTCCATATTATGTTGCAATAATGTTCAATATGGTCAAAAAAAGTTTACAAAAAACTTAAAAATTAAACTATGTGTTTATTAATTTCTTTTGTATCCAATACATATATTTTAAGATTGCTATATGGCTGTCAATATAATAGGAAAAATCAAGATTACGAATCATAAAGTGAATTAAGCAGACAATTAAAATGCATTTACACTAATCAACAGACCATGATTAAATTGGCATCACTTGTCAACCAGTAAATACATAATTCATGGTATGCAACTGGCAATACACCAAAGAATCATAATGTACATGATGTATATGTCTATAAATTGCTTTACATCTACTTATACATTATTCTACCTACTTAATAAATATAAAATCATGAAAATACTTTTTATTGATATTAAAGACGAAATGTATTCATTCATATTATACTCTAAAATGAAATTTTACATACATATTTATATTTACTTATATTTATATTTACTACTGAGAAGTCTCGCATATTCACACCAAAAGGACAATTCCATACAATCTTATAAAACACGATCCAACTAAGAATGGGAATATCAAATACCTTTGTGTTTTCATTATGAATCATAAAAAAATATGATTTACTCAGAAATCCTTACCGCGAAACACAGAATATTTAATTTTAGCTTACTATTACATAAAAGTAAAGAACCAATGGTATTGCATGGCTTAAATCGTTTAAATTTCATGTCACAAAATGGTTCTGAACCGACCTATTTTATCCAAACATTCCATCCATAAGCATAGCACTCACCGGTCTCATTAGCCACGGCCCTGGCTATGAGGGTCTTGCCCGTCCCCGGGGGCCCGTACATGAGAATCCCGCGGGGCGGCTTCACGCCGATCGCCTTGAACAGCGAGGGGTGGCGCAGCGGCAGCTCCACCATCTCCTTGATCTGCGCCAGCTGTTTGCGGCACCCGCCGATGTCGTCGTAGCCCACCGCGTTCAGCGCTTCTTCCTCCTCCTGGCGAGTCGGTTTTTGTGTTTAAATGCTTGGTTTAAGTTAGACAAACTCGTATAGAATACGCTCGAATTGTTATATGTTATTTGTTGGAACAGTCAAGAACAAGTCACTTCCAAATTTAATTTCAATGAGCTTTCTTTACATTAGAAAAATTATTAGAGAAATAAAGTGCAAATGCAATTATGATAAAAAATTAGAGAATCTATTCTTTAATGAATGAATAAAGGGTGAATTGGTTGATGAACCATCAGACCTAAATTAGAATATAAAAAATTAAGTCGATAATTTATTCCATTATATGTAATGATCTTTTTTTTAAAGAATTCCACCTTCATATCACAGTTAAACAACATCCAATACAAATTCTATTACAGACCTACATATTTAATTTATTTTGCACTCACAACTATTCTCTATTACAAGTCCCCTACATAAAGACAAACATACCTCTCGTTTAATCGGCTCTCCCTCGCAGTGTATAACTGTATCGGGGGCAACGATACAGTATGGAGCGGGATCAGTCTCGACCACTTTGAACTCGACGGCACGCATGCCACCTCGCACCATAAATGTATCGTCACGATGGATGGGGCGGTATGCCTCCATGAAGTACGGTTTTAGATATACTTCGAATAGGTTTCTGAAATTCATGATTTCATCTTTATTTTGTTCTGTACACAGTACAAGTGTAGGATAAAATAAACTGGTTATATGGACAAAGCAATCTACTTTGTTGAATACTTAAAGAAGAAAAAGCAAGGTACATTTAATTTTTGTGGTTCATGAATTCTCTTCTGCCCATAAAAAATACATGTTTTATACATTTTTTTACAATTTTTAATTGGGATTCCAACTAGGGAAATTGCAATATTATTGTACACACATTAATCACTGCGCCAGAGAGCAGCTACAAAAACCTTGAAAGAATCAAACAATAGAATTCTTACACACATGCATTGTGCAATTTAAAATTATTGTCAATACTACCTGTCAAAGGTTCAAATGAAAATCATATATTAGTAAAAATAGAAATTCACATTTACTTACCCAGTCAAACCTTCAACGGAATCATCAATCGGCAGAATGTGTACACGTTTTCCGTACTTGACTGAAGGGCAGGGGGCGATGGACACCACATCGGAGAGCCGCACCCGAAGATTGTTTCGCACAACGCGGTTCATGCGTATCTTTTCATCAGGGCAGTTGTCGTCTGACAGAACGATGCAGACCGTCTCCTTACGCCGCTTGCCCTTCAGGAGCACTGTGTCACCGCGGAACAGTTGGAGCTGTTCCATTTTAGCCTACACAAGATGATAGAACATAAACATAAATAAACTAGTAATAGACAAATGAATAGGCCCTGATATATAGAATCTGATCATAAAAATAAAGTAGAAACCAGAATTAAAAAATGGTTCAATAAAATCATGACATACTAAATAGCAATAAATAACCCCACAAGCAACAACAAAACTATAACAAAAATATTTGTTAAACTGTTGTATGACAATGAACACTAGGAATTGCAGTTGCTACTCAACAAAATCTAGCATATATCATGTGATAATGGAGGATGTTGTTTTAATATAAAACATATTACAACATTAAATTAAATTCTGCTAATATAATGTTTATAGAAATTATTATTAGGTTTATAAACAGGAGATGGTTTAAATAATGTTCCTCAATTACAATATTGCATCATAGAAAGAACAATACATTTTTTTGACAATTTTTACTTCTAGTTCATCATCAGCCACAAATGTGCCGACTACACATGTCTTATATGAGGGTTCAAGCCGTAATTCACTACACTGGCAAAGTATGGGTTGGCAGATGTCACATGTCATCAAACTTTTATTGCTTGGAGAATATATAAGTTCAATTTTTCACTTGTGAGAGAGACTTTTACAAGTAAAGATTTGAATTAATATATGTTTTATAAACACAAAGATATAGGATTTATCTAAAATTACTAGTTATTTATGCCATTTGTTGCCTCTTTAAATATAATTCTTATATCAAGCAATTTCAATTTTATAGGATTATTATGTTTCATTTATAAAAAATTTCACATGCATCCTCTTGAATATGCTTTGCATTCACTATAAGTTATACATAGGAATTCATAATGACATAGACGACAGAACCTCCTTGTTTTAAATAAAAAACTCTTTATGCTCAATATTTTGCTTATCAATCAACTGGTCTGGTACTTGGTTCTACTTGAATAGCTTATTTAGGTTCGAAATAGAACTTAGGTCAATGACCTATGAGCACCATTAAAATATTGGTAACATATTACATGACTTGTGAGGGACTAAAAGTGAATAGAATAAGTGTTAAATATACATATGCTTACAATTTGAGATAACCACAGAGTATAGTGAGTGTATCTGTGGCATCAATGAAAAAAATAATGACAAAGGACTGACCTGTGATAACGCAACAACTGAATTATCATCGCTGACGGCCTCTTCGACGATCAAACGGTTTGGCCTGTCCTTGCGGCGGAGGATTGCAGTGGAAAGATCATCGGGGCTACAAGTAAAACATCAAAAAACAATTAAGCATAACCCAAAATTATGGGCGACCCCAAATTATAAGAATTTTTCACTAGCATTAGAGTGCATACAAATAATAGTAAATAGAAAATAGCTATGATTTGTAGTAACATTTCATAACTTCTGCTTTAAATACAGAATTACCTTTGTTGGACATGATGACAAGCCAATTCGAAGTTTTGATACGGTGATTACCGCAAATGAAATTACTGATGCTTTAATTGATTTAGCGCAATTTCTTAAAAGTTTGTATCAATTCTTACCTTTTGTTATCAGCCATATTTTGTAGAAAATAAAGATTCAATTAATAAATTTACAAATTTTTCAAAAACGCCGAATGACTATTCACAATTCACTTCAACAACTTCATGAATGCGTGACGTTGCCGTATTTCATTTGTTCACTATCGATAATGACTCAGTGTTACCATATTATTGCACACTTGTCTATGACTACTATAAATCGGTAATGTGCACTTTCATACCGATTTTAATATAAATAATTTAAAACAATTATAGGTAATATTATAATATGATGTTTTTGTAGAAAATAAATTAAACACACAAAGTTCTGATTATTATAAATATTACTATAAACGATTATTGATTCTGTTTTGGTAGTCATACACCTAATTTATTTCATTTACAAAAACTGTGTGTCGGTCAAAATGTCTTAGTGGAATTTTCGGAAAAAATTTAATATTTTTTTTTATTAAAAGTAATAGATTATTATATAAAAGCAGTGGTGGCTCAGTGGTGAGAACCTCGGACTTCAAAATCGATAAGTCGGGGTTCGAGACCGGGCGAGCGTGCAGGAAATAAATTGATTTTTCAATTTATCTGCGCATGTGGATAACATCACCACCGCTTAAACGGTGAAGGAAAACATCGTGAGGAAACCGGCATGTCCAAGAATTAAAAGTTCGACGACATGTGACATCTGCCAACCCGCACTTGGCCAGCGTGGTGGATTATGGCCTGAACCCTCATAGGAGGCCTGTGTCCCAGCAGTGGGAACATATATGGGCTGATGATGATGATGATGATGAATAGATTATTTATTTTATTGAAATGTGAATTAGTCGGTTATGTTTTTAGGATATGTTTGAGGAAAATAGATGATATTGAAAGATGGTGGCCACAGCAAAATTACGGTTTAAATGTTTTTCTTAATGCCTTCAATACATGTATTAATTGAAAGGATTCGCCTAGAAAACATCTTTGTTATTGAAGAAATTCAAACTCAAGATAGCCACCAGCAAATGGAGTCAGACTTTTTTTTATAATGTAGTGTAGTGGAAGCTTTTTTCAACAAAATTTTATTGTATTATTTACATACATAAATAGATTTTTAATAACCTTCTTTATAACCTGAACCGATCTTATATTTTTCTTTAGGCAAAAGAACCGTAAAATTTTAAACTAAATATATTTTGGGATATTTTTATATAGATTCGAAATATGTAGGGAAAATAAAAAGGCTATAAATTATATTTTATATTTATTATTTCTTTCTTAACTGCTAAGAAGCTTATTTCATAAAATAATCTGAAAATGATAATGACGATGATGATGAATCTGGAGACGAAACTGATGATGATAATGATTCGCCATTGTATTCCCTGATTGCTTTTTTTAGTTTCTTTGCTATATTATCTTGTGACCTTCCACTTAACTTTAAAATACTTCCTATAATAACATTTCTAAGAAGATTGTTTGTTTCTTCATGGATGTATAATTTATCCTCTGTGCCATAATTTTTTAAATCATACAAGTAGTCATCGAATAACATATGCTCTCTTAGAGTGAAGGCTTCGTTGATGGCTTCAAAAAAAGCTGTTCTGCTTTCCGTAGCATTGTCAACTTCGTTTCTATATGATTTTAATTCATTCTTTATTTCGTCTTGATACATATGCGATAGAGATTTCACATGCTTCGCCAGTTTTCTAGCATCTTTGAACTCCAAATATCTGAGCTGTTTGTATAAAATTCTGCAATATTTTCTAAGTTTCTTCTCCGGAAAGTCCGTTGTCAGCAAATCTAAAAAGTTCTTTAGGAATGTCTCAAAAATTATTTTCGTTCTTAAAATATTTGGGTATATTCCTTGTAATGAGATTTTTTTTCTTTCTGCTTTAGCGTCCACAGTTGAAAAATCTTTAACGTAAGCATTTAACGTCACAACAAAAAGTAAAAGTCTACATCTTACATGAACCTGCATTCTATTTCGCTATACGAATAATACCTAATATCTAGTTAGCATTTTCATTTCACGCAATGCATTTTAATTATTCTAGGTAAAAATTATATTGCGTTCATATTTGCCGATCCTTCATGTATTCAATTACAGCAAGTTTGAATTTCAATTGAATATCATTTCTAACATTTCTTGTTTGTTTATTTATAGTCCGAAATATGATATTTTTAAACATTTTCCTGGTCTGAATGTAAAGATGACTTTTGTCCCAGTAACCGTACTTTTTCATTATATAAATATAATTATCCATTTTGTTGTCAAGATTTACGCTGTATAACGCGTTAAGTACAATAAATAAATCTCTTCTCCGAGGCTTGCCTTCTTTTAATAGTTCTAGAAATTGTTTTATTTTCGGCTTTATAACTGCCCCTGTGTATATCGATAATTTTAATAATTTCTTGCGAAATCTTCTAATCATTAATTTCAGTAGAAATCCGGAACCTAACCCTTTCAAGCTCTTCCTCAGAACTTTCATATAACTAGGAATCCTGCTACTTGAAAAATCCTCGAGTAGAACATTACATAGATTCACTAAAAAATTGTAAAGGGGACCTTCTCTCGTAGGGACTTTTGTACTGGAAAAAATAGTTTTCTTTAACAATATCTCTGAATTTAGTTTTTCGCCAACATTCCCAACACGCGAAATGCTACTTAGAAGGACCAAATGTATTATGGTAATAAACTTTTTCAAATCTTTGCAAATCATTTATAATTTGTATCGATTAAACAACTTCAATATCAGTTTTGTTCCGTAGGTTTCTATGAGCAAACCACTGTCGAATTTGCTTCATAATCTGGAAATAAACCATATCCCTAATAAAAAGATAAATTTTAATACTTATTATAATAATAGTTGACATAAACATCATAATATCAGTATGTAAACCGTTAATGTATTATATCAAATATATCAATTTTTAAATGTAGAGTGATGAAATTTAAGTTGAAAAATACCTTTTTATTATTCTTGTAAACTTCACCACTTTATACTTCTTTAAATTTCATAAAGCGGACTGTGTTTAATTCTAGGGAAATTATGCAGATATATTAAACTTAGACATATTAAACTTATACATTAGCATCAATTGAAACTTAAACCTGACAAACATATCTGGCCTAAGATTTTTATCGAACTATTTAGTCATCATCATACCTGCCATAATATAAGAGTAATCACAGTAGCCATCAGTACATGTCCTGTAGCTATCAATATGCATCCAAATAGCATAGCATCAAAAGTTGCCAGCGTCCATTCCTCACCCCACCTTTCCGAGAAAAATTATCATGAAAACCATTCATTTTTAGCCGTATATTAATAATCAAAATACAATTTGATTGTAATTAACTTTTATACAAGTTAATTCCACAACATTTTAGTAGTTCAAAACGAAAGACAAAAGTTTTTTTTAGTTTCCCGGACGTAGAAATGTTTAATTTTGTTTCATAAAACAATCATGAAGATATTCTCTACTTACTTTATTTTTTATACAGATTTTCACTCACCAGGTTACAGCGAAGCAAGATGGCACATTACTGTCTATATCATACAACAAAGTGCTGGTATTACTGCCCTCTCTATTAGTTAACTCTACATCTAATAACCTTTCGAGTACAGTACGTTCTATGGCAACCCAATTTAAACCATCCAGAGCCTGAAATATGTAATACAAAAATTCTTACACAAAATTAAAAATTATTGCGGTAGAGTTGTTTGCCGATTTTAATTAATATGCTTGAGTTTATGGTGAGATTTTATTGCTTAAATTAATTAAATTTAAAACCGTCAGCTTTCATACATAAAATTCATACCCTTTCAAAAAATGCAGCCAAAAAGCGTGTCAAAAGTATGCGATTTGATTTATTATCACCTAACCCTAAAACAAAACAAGCAGATATTAATGCATATATTTACATATACCAACCTAATTACTTATCAGTAACTATCTATAAATGAAAGAAACACAAATTAAAATTTTAATTACCGTATTGCGTGTTTGCTAATTTCTTGTACACAATCCTGTAAAACAAAGAGATGTTTAATGCATCTAAAATATTGCTAACTGCATACTGCTAAATATTGCACTTTATTATTTTATGGTAATTTCTTTTGGTTAAATCAGCGTTCCCTTATACTATAAATAATAATAATGATAATAAAATCGAAACAAATTAAAGCTTAGTAAATATATCGGTTTCAACGATTATATAAATACCTCACTTGCGGTGCACATACAAGACGACAAGTTGCCAATGGTCCAGATATTTTCAAACTACCACCGCCTTCATCACTTCTAAAATCAAAGGCTTAAATAGAAATCCTTTAATTTTCAAATAAGCATAATCTTAAACATATTGAAAGCTATGAACAATATCTATCTAATATGACCATGTCTGTCTTACAATAATAATTAAAACATGCAACAAATTGAAGTAAATCATCATTTTCACAGGTGGGTAGGCATACTTAATGGGTCTAAAACACATCATTTAATGTACCTACGTATTTTATAGTATTCAAAAGATAAACGCACTCTGTTGAACAAATAAAAAATACGAAATTCAAGATTTCAGCAATGATTTTTAAAATAATGAATGAATAAATGAACTAAAAACACACACTTTCAATATTTAATCCTAGCTTTTATTATTATTTTATTATAATTATTGTATTGACACCGATTTTATATAAGTGTAAAATGTTTGAATTAATCTATCTGTTGAAATTGAGTCAAAATCGAGTCGTTACACAGAAACGTACAACCTTAGTGAAGCCACAGATAACATAATACTAGACTGTGAAGTTAATAAAAGCGTGCCAAAAATTCAGTTACCTTCCATGAACGTAATGCGCATAATATTCCTCCTGAAATACTAACAATGACATTTCTACACCGGAGCAAACCTTCGCCAGCCTTGTGATGGGAGAAGTAAAGAATCTATCCTTCAACCAATTTATTAAAAATATGAAGGTGTAAGACGACCACCACGATAGAGATCCAATAACCCAGGTGTATCCTTCACTATTCGGTAGATATGTCTGCCAGCCATCTAATATCTTGGAAAAATTTATTTGTAACAATAGACACATACATACTTTAGCTCAATACGCAAGATAAATTTCCAAAAAATGCTTATAAAAACAACTTCAATGTTAACTCAGTAAAACCACAGACAATATAATAAATACTATGTTAAACTAAAAGGTTACAAGCTAATTTCATTACTTCCTGATATATTTTCTGCTTAGCTTATCTGATAGCTAAAATAATAATGATATTTCAATTAGCGTAATTATGAGGACTGGTCTGGTCTTGGATCTGTCTAGAATTCGGTAGAAAAATTAACTTTATATCCGAAATAATTGAGTGACCAAAATTTCACCGAGAAAATGATTCTCATAACATTTCCTAGAATTTGTTCTTAATCTCTTTGAAATTCTGAAATAGGTCAAACCTTCAAAGTAATCGAAATAAAAGGAAACTTAGTACTTTCACAATAAAATATACGCCATTTTATATGACCATATAACTTACATGTAAAATCAATAACGTAAGCGTAATCGTAGCCACAGGACAGACCCGCCTAACTGTTTGCATTTCCATCCATTCCCGGGCTAATAAAACAGATCTCCAATCATATGTGTTATTATTTTTTGATGAATCTATAAATTGCGTTTCCAATATCGTTAGTACATTTTCACATGGATAAGGTAAAATTCTAATGAAATATCAATACAACTTACCTGACACAGGTGGATTATGTTCAGACCAATCGATAAAGAAAATATCGCACTGACACTGCTTCCAATTCATCCAAGCCACTTTAACGATCTAAAACAATAATTCGAAATAATAATACCTTCAGAATTAAAATTCAAATTAAAAACAAATTAATTGTATAGGAATTTGCGTACTTTCTCTATAATTTTAAATAAATGTTATTAATTATTAATAGAAAGCATGTCAAATATATAAGCCACCTTTCATAGTAAAGAAAATTTAGTCAGTCTACCCAAATTGTCATAAAATATTTTACTATCTAATATTTTAACTACACAAACTTGTATATAAACGCTCTACAACTTTTCCTAACCACAGACAATTATCAATTATTTGATTATCCACAAACCTTTAAAACCAAAACAGCTATGGTAATTGCTTTGATAGTACTCTCTTCATTCTCAGACAAAGGTAGAGTTATTCCGAGGGCTCCTGCTTCTGCGGCTAACGCATGAAGTGTTGACAGTAACGCAGCCTTTATTATACAGTATTGAAAAAGATTACAATAAAATATTATGTAAAAGTACTGAACGACTTTTAGCTATCATTATTTTTAAAATTTAGAATACTGATTCAAACTAGTAAACGGCATAACAGGAAATTTAATAACAATACAAGAACTTACGAAATATAAACCATCCGCTACGCAACCAGAAATTATGGGTAACAGAGAAATTTGAAGTCCACCTCTGTATACAACTCCACGCCATTGAACCATAGCGTAAAGAGTTAACAGCGCACAGAGAACTCCTCCCCAAACCTTCGATAATAAAAAACATACAAAAATCCTAATACGGAGTATCTTTTTCTGAATCTTGGTATTACATCACATGTTTCACGTTTAAAGCCTACTCCTAAAACCTAAATATCTTAAATAATATACACTAGATGCCATGAAACAATATGAACCATTGCTTCCATGGCATGTAACTAGATAAAATATAACGAGAATCATGTAGGACAATCCAAGAGAAATATATTTTAAATGTTCAGTTACACAATATTATAAATAAAGCTCGTAGTAAGTAATTAATGAGCGGCTAACTTGCAGTCCCCAAAGCACGCCAGCGGATAGCATCTCATGTTTCACAACGAGACTCGTAGTAATTTCTTGGGAAATGGGAGATTTTGTGGCGTAGTGAGTCTCGATGGAAATATGCACATCGAGTGACCCAGATTGTTTTCTTTCAACACTGAAAATTAATACATTGTAAAGCTGAACTGTTCGTTTGGTTGGGACGAAAGCGATAATCAAAAACAAGAACTACCATCCGAATTGAAAAATTATTTTTTTGTTGGATTTATAGAGGAATAAAGCTTTAGGTATATTGTCAACGATAAAAAGGAGCAGGGCAGCAATTATAAATGTTATGTGCAAAACGGTAAAAGTCTTTCGTTAAAACTTTCAAAAGTACCTACTTCACATTTTCTTTCTACGTGACGTTTGAATTATTGCGACAAAATATTGTACCGTTGAACTTGAATAATGAAACACTTATAAAACGTTTTAATGTAAGAAACCAATGCGGCCTAATAAATACTTGAACAAAACCTACCGCAAAATAAAAATAATTTTCCGTAAATACACAGTCGTTGTTGTATTTGCTGTTATTGAAAAAATATTTTCGATAAAGAAAAACTTTCTAAATCTACCCGAAGGCCACAGACTTTTCTGAAAAAAATAAAAGATTTACATTTACAAATTCTAATAGCTTTATGTATAAGTATAG
>NC_052115.1:2205193-2233025 GCF_012273895.1 Zerene cesonia | reverse complement strand
TAATAAATGTTATTTGCAGTTAACAATTTTCTTTTTTCTTTATTACAATATTTATGGCAAGACTAGGTATATGTATACGATATACATTAAGGTTGTACGTTTCGTCCGTAGCCAATGATTCGCTCTTAGCGAATTCTTCTTCATAAATTATTAGCGTATACCTCTTAGCAAATTTATAATCGACCTCCTCGTAATTTTGCGAAAGCAATGTTTAAACAACTTTGATCAGACTTAACAAAAGGTCCTTACCACGTAACCGTAATTTACTCAAAGGGTCACGCTTCGATCCCTTGTTGAATAAGGTCCAATCACACGTTATTTACTCACGTTACAAAGGTACTCCAACTTGACAATCTCCAAAAGCGAAGACGGGTGTAATTTATTATCATTATACTTGGGTCTCTCCATCACATATGTCTTGGGTAAACACGCCCCGCTTACGACTACTTCGCTTTTGCTGCAGGAACACGCTTCGCACTTGACACATTTGTTGTCTTTCACTTTGTATCCCCGAGCGCATTTGAAACAAGTCACTTCTTTCATTGGTGACCCGTCGAAGTTCTGCGTTACTAAAACATTTACTGTGTGTACCTACATGCTACACGCGAACAATGTCCTGCCGAAGGTATTCTTTGGTCTTTCCGTCAGATCGGTATAATACAAAACCAGTGTACTACTTATAACATTATGCAAAGTATTATCCTAGATCTTATATAGGTGTCCCATAGTATTATATATCACGCTATATATTAGCTTCTCCTGCATGTTTGTATGTAAACGACTCCTCTAGACTTAATTTTTACCACGTTAAACGGAAAGATTTAATTTGAGCTTTGTACTTGTAGGATCGGTGGCAATACAATAATTTCATGATCTTCATTAGGATCCTTAAATAAACTCCAACTCTTTTAATACAGTTGATACTATTACTATCATTATAGTGTGTTTTTCGGTTTTCTCAAACTATACATTTTATTTACGTAATCGGCGTATGCAAAACTATAAACCCTATTAAGCATAGTACTAGACCACCGGCGGAACACCCTGTATATTTGAATGAATAATCCTACCAATATGTCAGTAGACATATTGATAAGATTATTCATAGTATAACTACATCAGTGCATAATATAAAATTGTTAATTTATTGAAGCTTTTACCAAAAATATATTAATTAACAATAAATCTTGACGTACCAGCTATATAATCATTGGGACACTTTCTACACACAACTCTGCCACCAGACTTCTGACAGCGTCGTGGTACACACGTAGTGCCATCTTCGGATATCAACTCCGTCGAGTTACAAGGCTTACATTTTGAGGTCCCAACCGATATACTGCTAATTGCGCAAATACATCCAAAACCTAAAATGTTTGACTCACATGTGTAATTACGATTTGATTCGCTGTGCTTGACATATTTATGGTATTATGATTTCTTTCTCATTAAGCTAATTTTCTTGAACAATGTAGATATATTTTGATTTTATTTGACTAAAGATTTAAATTACGAATAGCAACTGTAATAAAATATGTCGAAATTTTGACTTATTTCGAACAAATTATCCGTTAACAAATCAACGGAAAGCAAAGAGATAAAAGTAAATACCATGAAACAAATAATTACCGTCAGCTGATGGCACCATAGAATGGTTGGTGTTACAAGATCGACAATTCATTATAGTGGTGTCGTAAAATTGGCCAGAGTCACAACTGCTAGGCAACTTGAGTCCAACTGCGCGTAATATCAATAAAAATACGAGGAGAAGCATTTCCTTTATCCACTTAAACCGTCCAATTAGCGAGTAAGTAGTTGTTATTGCTACTTTATATAGTTTTATACTGAACTTGTAAAAGCTTGTATAAAAAAGATACTTTCAATAAAATTCTGCAGAACAAATGAACTGTCTCATTTATTACCGTCTTTTGCTTTGTTTGATTCGCAGTTATTGTTGCTAGGCAACAGCTAGCAGTGTTAAATTATGGTAAATTAGGTAAATTTGATGTAACCGACAATTATTTAAATACAAGTTAAGTTACCATTAAATGACTGTTTGTCATAACATTTTCATGAATATATTAAGTAGATCTTAATGGTTCCCTATTAATATTTAGAATTATGGTAAATAAAAATGATAAAATAATGTTATGTCTGGGATACTTGATATTAAAAAAAAACAACTAGTTTAAAGATATGAGAAAAAATAAACACTCTGAATAATTAAATTCATAGTATTGTGTGTCTTATATAATACGAGTAGGTGCTCAATTACACAATTGCTTTTTTTGGAATTCGCCGTGGTTAAAAAAGACCCCGCACTAGATCCGCCCGCGGTTTTGCTCGCTTATTAAAATATCCAGATTATTATCGATGTCAGTCCTAAATTTTATCGAAATTTTTATTTTACGTTTATATTATTATCAAGCAGTGGTAGTTTCAGTATTATAAACCAAGATCAGCAACAGCACATACTGATTTTCGTGTAAGTAAGAGTATCTTTATGATCAACGGCTATATATGCCCTATGGCTATATTCTTCTATTCAAGTACTCCTTGTTAAAAACGTATACACTTGCAGAAAACTTTATAAAATAATACAAAAGAATCTATCCAGGTACAGCCCAAGCGATCAGCTAGTATAAAAATAGTATCTTTGTAAATCTATTTTGGCTTTGCAATGTTCTAAAAAACAATAGATGATTAATAGTAGTAAAGCTCAGGCTTAATTGCCTTTTATGAGTATTGTGAAAAATTCAGTTGTAGACCACGAAACAAAGATGAACTTGGTCTTAATACCTACGTTAAATTATTTTCCTATTTTATTAATATTATTAACCCAAACAATCGCTTTTGACCATGTAATAAATACATTGATTGAGGAAAAGAAAATCATAGAAATCGCAATTGAAATATCCAACAGTAACTTCAACTATAGAATAGAAACCGTCGTTGTTTCAAAGGATGTTGATGAAACGATTATTAATAAATTCCTCCAAAGCTACAAAGGAACTGTGGTGGTAGAAATGAAGAGAGACGGACCACCTCCAAAACAAGTTGTTGTATTCGTGGAATCATACTTTTCGTTTCAAAAGATACTGGGTATGTTGAAACCTGACCTAAAAGGAAAGTCGTTAATGCATAGTGGAGCTAAACTTGTCATTATATTATTGTCACACCCACACAATCTTCAGCAAATTAATAGTCTCCTATGGGACTATTATGCCATTGATGTAGTTATAGTTGTCGAACGGAAAATAGGAAAAATTGCTCTATATACATACTTTCCATATAAAAGCGAAACGGAGTGTGCTAATGTGGAGCCCACGTTGATCGGGTTGTGGGGTGAAAATATAAATAACGAGAGCATATTATTTCCAGATAAAACGTCTAACATGAATCATTGTCCTTTATATATTTCCACCAATAAAGTCTACCACCCGGCAACTGAACATAAGATTCCTCTTCAAATAATTAAGAAGACACTGCATACTATGCTGCGAGATATATTAAATGGCACCCTTGTGGTAATAAACAGAAAATATACAAGCATTGATTCTGACAGTGCTATGAGTTGGTCTGAATCGCTTAACGACGTGAGTCGTGGAATCGTTAATTTATCAACCTGCACTGTATCGCTTGGATTTGACAAAGGGGGTTTGTTCGACTATTCAGTGCCATATTTTAGAATACGGCTAGCTTGGATAGGACCACCCACAACGTTCGGCTCAACACTATGGAAACTGTTGGTACCTTTAAACGGATATTTATGGCTTGTATTGCTTATCGTTTCTTTTATAGTCATAATTATTCCATACATATCGAAGATTCATTGCGCTAAGCCATTCTGCCATCGATATTTTAAAAACGTTAACAAATTGCGAAGGGTTACTTTCAGAACATGGGGCGTCATGGTAGGACAACCCATACGAGTTAAACCAAGGAGATTTCGAGATTTTTATATGATCAGTTTATGGATTTGGTTCACTTTTATTGTTAGAAGCGCTTATCAAAGCGTTTTAATAGGAGCGTTAAAGACCGATACCATTATTGGTAATTTTCTAAATTTACAAGAAGCTGTTGACGATGGTTATCATTTCGGGGGTCGTTCAGGTATATTAGCGTATTTCGAACACGATCCAATAATTGAAGATCGATTTCAAGTAGTGCTCGAATCAAAGTACGATCAAACATTTCGAGATGTTTTAGAAAATAAAAAGAGTTTTATTATTGCAAGTTCCTTAGAGTACGCGTGGACATTATGTTTGGCCGAAGCTATAAGCGAAAAAGATTGTGGCTATGTATTGCCCGATTCAATACTAATGGTACCCTTAGTAGTTTGGATGAAGAAAAATTCACCATTCGTCCGGCCATTATCTGTGTGGTTACCACGATTGATAGAAAGCGGATTGTTGATTAAAGACGCAGAACAAAAACCACTACAGGATATTATTACATCGGATCCTACGCCTCTCACTATGAAACAAGCTGTTAGCTGTTTCCTATTACTCATTCTGGGTTTTAGTTTATCTACTTTAGTATTTATTCTAGAATTATTAAACAAGCAGTCTTGTTACAAAAGAATTGTTCATACCTACACTCATTAGGATGATTCATAAAAAATACCATATTCTTTTTAATTATCTTTATTAATAAAATTTCAAGATATATGTATCTATAGCTTAATTGACATACAAAATATATAATAAAATCTTCTACCACTTAATCTAAAGGGGGTTATTTCTATTTTAATTTACTTAATGTATAAACCTTAATACTACTTTTAATTAACAAAAAATAATGTCTAGAAATTAAACAATGTTTATACTTCGTTGCCTAAACTCTATTAAGACACTACAATATTCTAAGTTAAGAAGCTAAGTTATTCGTTTAATATAAAATAGAATATAGTATCGTCTTAAAAAATATCCAAATACAGATCTGTGACGCTAACTCTTTAAATATTCGTGTAAAGCTAGCTGTAGCGTTACTTATAATTAGTTAATTTTATATCAGTATAATTACCAAATCTGTAAAAATTCGTATAAAAATATATACTTGTGTATTGTGGAATGATTGAAAGGGAGCAGTTTGCTTCCGCTTTGCCCATGGTACATATTATATAATGGAGTAATAATATTACGGCACTCAAACAAACAAACAACCAAACTGTTCAGCTTCCATATTATTAGTATTAGTATTGATTATGTACCTGCTATACATATTACATTGAATACTTCGATCAACAATACCAATCAGATAAACCTCGAAAAAATTCGTATCGACAGATACACTTGGGAAGTAAGCTTTCACTTTATTTCGATGCGAAGCTTATTTTTGTTATGATTGTGAACAAATGTTGTGCTTGGATAATCTTCCCTGCGCACAGAATTGTTTATCTTTGATTTGGTACGTGCCCCGTTATCTATTTTGTAGATCGAAAATTGAATATTTAAGGATGTGTATTGAATAGCAAAGAACTAACATCATCATCAACAGAAATTGTACAAGTTACGAAAGTAAAGGACATAAAATATACAGAATTATAAATGAACAGAATATCAAAAAAACATTAAGATAAATTGATCTGAAATTGGTATAAAGCGAAATGAACCGTCGTAAAAGTACAAACTCCGCAAAGTGATTTGAACGAATTCTCCTAAACAAGGTTAATATAAACCAAATCACGTTCTTTTTTATTAACAGTCAATTTTATAAGATTGACACAATTACAGGATATTAAATAATGTTACGAAACAACGATTTACAGTTTTTGATCAAAAGAAGAAATAGTACCGAGTATGTATTCTTTAAGATAAACTTATTTGAATTAAATATAGAGTTTATAACGCCGTTTTGAAGAGATTAATACATCATACGGTATTTATATCATTTATCATATCATTTATATTTATATATTTTTATTTATCATTTATCACTAAAAGCTTTGAAATTAAAAATAGAACATTCCATATGACTTTAAAATGTGCGCGCCATTAATTATTGTTATACGAAATTGCGTGTTCAATCATTCGCTAGCTTATAAATCCCTATAGCAATAGTTGGAGTAAAAACGTATCGGGTAATTAATCTTCTACATTGTTTCATAAGCGATGAAATGCAACATCAAATGTATTTTAGTTTGATTTGGGATTTTTGCTATAAATCTTATAATTTACTTTATTAAACTACGTATTCTTTATGAATAAATAATAACATTGAATTGTTATCAATTTTTCGTTTGTGAGATATAAGGAATGAATTGGATTTTTGTATCATTTGGCCAATGGATGTTATTTGTGGCAAAACATGTGTAGGTATAAATATGAAATCCCGTGGTCGATTGTAATCTTGAACTAGTTAGTTTATGCGTAAATTGTTTTAGGGGTGATAACTGTTGAAATCCAAATTGTACTCATGTACAACATATGAAATTGAATTTTACAATTTGAACCTGAATGAATTGGGTAAAACTATTTTTTCTGCAAACAAGCGTAAAATTAGTCGTTGAAACCGACTACTGTCAGGGTATGTGTGTCACATATAAACACAAGTATTATATTGGGGACGAAGTGGTAACGCAATGTTCGGGTATGTAGGTACGTAGGAGTATGTTGAGCGCGTCGGCTAGGCGGCGAGCGTGGGCGGGTCGACGACGAGGTAGGGCGCGTGCAGCAGCGGCGGCGGCGCGGCGGGGAAGAGGATGGGGTAGTGCGGCGGCGGCGGCGGCGCGGGCAGCGGCCGCGCGCCCGGCTCGCTGCAGTGCAGCAGCCAGTGCGTGAGCATGCGCCCGCGCCCCTTCAGCTCCACGTCGCCGCGCCGCTCCACCTCGAACGTGCCCCACTGCGCGAGCAGCGCGCGCGTGCTCTCGCTCAGGTGGATGCGCAGCGCTACAGGCGACGCACTTCGCTCGTCATTCGTTCGCCACCACACCACCCAACCCCACAACTTATTACAGAGCCGACGACCACAAATATGCTATGTATAGATACTAAAATTCTAATACTAGAATAAGAAAAAAATCTCCATATTTTGAATGAAAAATGAACCTAAGCAATATAAAAATAATAAGTCTTACGTTGTCCAGTAGATTCCATCCTGCTGGCCGTGTTGACCGTGTCACCGAACAAGCAATAATGCGGCATTTTAACGCCCACCACGCCCGCGCACACCGGCCCAGAGTGTACACCTACCCTCACCTAATATGAAAGTTATTTAAAGTAAAGAAGTGTAATTTTTTTATTACTGTTACTTATTATTATTCTTTTATTCTGATGTCTATGTATGTTAATGCTCTTCCCTACTCTTATCCTTTAATTTCTCTCAGTACAACCGGTTGTCTGAAAGAAATCGCTATGTAGCAATTAAACCGCCATTAGTGAAAATGTTACCTAGGTAAATTCTCATTGAGTAATAACTAATCTTTCCAGCCAAAAAAGCATAAATGAAGGATCACCTCAAGCCGATGGGTAGGTCGGTGTCGCACCACGAAGGAGCGCACGGCCTCGACGACGGCGAGCGCCATGAGGCAGATCTCGCGCGCGTGCTGGTCGCCGTTGCGCTCGGGCAGCCCCGACACTACCATGTACGCGTCGCCTATCGTTTCCACCTGCGGTGCAATACAGGTGGATGCTACTCACTAGTAGCTGATAGATTTTGATTTCTTGTAACTTGAAAATTATTTAACACTTTAAGTAAGGTTCAAATTACGAGAAATCAACATGCACCAGAAAATATTTACATAGATATTACTCTAGTTATCTTGTTTGTTTTTTGTTTTTCAGAGGATTCTGGGAGAGCATCCCCGATCCTAATTAAAGCGATATACTTTTATTTCCACTACTGTACTTTGTTATTAACTTAATATACCTATAAGTGATCGAATTGATCATCTAAACAAAATGAGTGAAAATTGGATTCTTCGAAGACTAAATAATCTGTCATTTCGCTTTTTATTATGCACATTCAACAATTAAATCTATTAAAAAACACATAGAAATTAGTTAGAACTACAAAGAACACATAATAATATCTTCGTTGGAAAGTTATCGATTTTATCTGTGCTTAAGAATACAATTGCTTTGTTATATCAATAAATAATAAAAAAAAAACAAAATAGAGAAGGAACTACGAAACGATTATTTTTATTAACGAATTTATTGCTACTTCAAAATCTTTACTTAAAAGTACACTCCATTTTCTTGACAAAAAATACAAATCAGGAAAATGAAGCAAATTTAAGTTCAAAGTACGACTGAAAGATGAAAAGGGTAGGAAATTGTACCCTCATTTATCTGAGGAACACGGGTTAATGAAAATTAATTCGAGCTGTTCATATTTTGCAAGAAATGTGGTACTTCCGTTATCTAATCTAACCAACCCTTATTTAACATTTTCTTTCCTATGTGAGAGGTAAGTATTATATTCAAGGACTTCAGATAATGAAAAATATTGTATAAATGTATATTTCTCGTGGCAATTAATAAATGGACAAGTTGCACATATCCCCTATACAAAGGTACACATTTTAAGAATTTTCTGAAAATAATTTAGTTTCTATAATAAGTCACTACAAACGACAATTCTTTACCAAGCGTTAATATTACGTATTTTTGCATTGTTTTCTAAGTTCATTGGTTGTAACCTCTACCATAACCACACAGTTACGTGGTAGTAACATCTACTATAAGCACACGGCTCCACGACTACGCAGTTGCAATATCAACCATAACCACCACGGCTATGCAGTTGCAACGTCAACCATAACCACCACGGCTATGCAGTTGCAACGTCAACCATAACCACCACGGCTCTGCAGTTGCAACGTCAACCATAACCACCACGGCTACTATGCAGTTGCAACGTCAACCATAACCACCACGTCTATGCAGTTGCAACGTCAACCATAACCACCACGGCTCTGCAGTTGCAACGTCAACCATAACCACCACGGCTATGCAGTTGCAACGTCAACCATAACCACCACGGCTACGCAGTTGCAAAATCAACCATAACCACACGGCTACGCAGTTGTAACGTCATCTCACGCAAGTGATACCCACCTTATAAACATCATAGAAGCCGATAATCCTATCGAACGTGCTGTACAAGTCATTCAACAGATCGACCACTTGCATCGGCGTGGAGGCCGCGCACAGCTCCGTGAAGCCGACGATGTCGCTGAAATATACCGTCACGCACTCGAAGCTCTCCGGCTGGACCACCTCGCCGGCCATCAGCTGTTGGGCGACTGGCCTAGGAGCGGAGATTCGTGTGTTAGATATATATATATATAGGATAGTTAGATATTTTAATAAAATACATAATACAATAAATAACAGTTATTGATATTTGGTAACAAATGACAAATTTTATAATAATTTATTGGACGTGGACGTTATGATGAATCTTATCTAATACGATATATTATACGATTACGAATTTTTAAGGAAATATTGGAAATATGATTATTTTGAGAATTTATTAGGTACGTATAAACGTATATATAAATAAAAATAACTAAGTAAAACACGAATAAAAGTTACCTGGGCAATACTTGGTACAAGAGTTCTTCTGAGCGTCTCTTCTCCATTGAAAGTTGTTCTGTTTTCTCTTCCACGAGCGACTCCAAATTATTGGCGTATTGCTCCATGCGACTCAGGAGATCATCCATTAAGTTGTCGCAATAGCCTCTGCCGTAATATTAATTCATTAATACCATTGAACAAATTTCTCAGCTAAATTTTGAATTTAGAGAATCAATTTTATATAAAAAATTATATGAAGGCATTGGTAACTAAAAACTTTGTTCGAATGAAGACAACTCCAAAAAATACTCAAATTAAAATCTCTATGTTTCAGTATTCTTAGCGCTACTTATTGAAGTAACCATAAAATAAGCTGAACACAATATAACCCCACAACGACAGTAATTGTCATCAATGTAAATCCCTAGTGGGTTAAATTAGTACTCGTATTATGCACAAAGGCCATCGTTTGTCCAACTCCTACATTGGGGGGGGAAATGCATAACTACATAGAACGAAAAATAGACTAACTTGATATAATTGGCATTAATAGTATCAAAGCTGGGCCTGTCGTCGGGCGCCTCGGCCCAGCAGCGCGCGGCGAGCTCGAGCAGCTCGGCGGCCGCGCCCGCCGCGCCGCGCGCGCCCGTCTCGCTCGCGCACACCACCGGCCGGAATGGCGGCGTCTCGTGCGCGCACACGCGGGACACGATCTCTGAATTACAATTTTTAATTTGAATTTCGAACAATGAAACAGTTATTGAAATAATATTTAAATATAAATATAGATAATAGTTATTTAAAAAGCTAGCCGCATCACGCTGCGCAGAACACAAAATCAGGTATCAGCAGGACGTGAAGGCGACTGTTCCATGCGCAAGTTTGTACCGACGGCTAGATTCAGGGTGGTCATAAAGACTGGCGGGTGCTGCAGCTTTTTTCTTGCACACATGCACAAAACTATAAAACGATGTAAGAGATGTGGCGTTTTTTTAAATAACATTTCTTTATAATGAAATAGTTACCTATAGATAATATTAATAACAATGATCCATGTATAACTCATTCTCTGCTTTTACTAAATTAATGCACATATTTTTTAAATATTATGGAATACACTTCATTGTTAAATAGTCTATTTAAAGTAATACCCTAAAGTAATACTATGTCTTACTGTACAAAACTCTCTATATAGAACCCCTCACCCTTGTTAGTCATAGTAGGTGTAAAGTGGTGGAACGGCCCCGCCCTGAGGACGATCTCTTCTAGAATGATCGCGAAGCTGTACACGTCGCCCTTGAGCGAGGCGAGCACGCCCGGGTACACACTGCCCGCCACTAGCTCCGGCGCCGTCCAGAGTAACTCTAATGTAGTATATATTATAATATAATATAATAATTCTATGAATACCATAAAAATACTAGAATACATGAAGAAAATTTAAATCAAGAAGGTGATTATATATTACTTTAATTTATAATCAGGAATAAGACACAGTAAATATAATTAAGTATGAGCTAATAACTTTATTCAATTACGACATTGTAAAATAACAATATATTTTTAATGAGAAAATTAGCAAGAAATAAAAAATGTTCCTTAGAGTGTTTAGATATTTCAAAAATACCGCGGAACTTTATGTTCAAAATTACAATTGTTGAATTAAAACTACTACAAATACTAATTTTCAGATATACGCTTTACATCTAAAGCATGAAATGCGAAAAATATAACCGTAAATAAATACGCCAAACAAACGTACACCCTCTCACAATTACCATAACAAAATCACTTACTATAATAGTAAGAGTCGTCCTTTATCAAGTCAGTGGGCGTGCACAGGGTGTTAAGCCCGTAATCGGATATTTTGAGCACGAACCGGCCGTCGATGAGACAGTTCGACGAGCGCAGCTTGCCGTGCGCGCCCAGCCCGCTGTGCAAGTAGCACATACCCTGATGGAACCGAACAAGGATACGTGGAAAATTTTTGAAAAAATGTTCCTACAACTTTTTTTCACATTTATAAAGCACTAGCTGCGCCTCGCGGTTTCATCCGCATAAGTCCGTATCCCGTAGGAATATCGGGATAATAAGTTGCCTATATGTTATTCCAGTTGTCCAGCTGTCTACGTACCAAATTTTATTGCAATCGGTTCTGTAGATTTTGTGTGAAAGAGCAACAAACACACACACACATCCTTACAAACTTTCGCATTTATAATATTAGTAGGATTTCAATGCTATTAAAACTAAAATTTTAATTAAAATATACGTCGACATTGTTTTAAATACCATACAATAAGATATTGGATATCAAATTTTTACAAGTTATATCCGAATCGAAACGGATACAAATCTAACATACCAACAAAAAAATTTAATCCGTTAATAAAACATTTGAATATGATATACGAAAAATTGAATGCTAGTACATACTTGAACAATATCATGTACAAGTGATGTCCTAAAATTCCAGTCCAACTGCAGTTCTTCATTAGCTAGGACATCCTTTAACGAGCCTTTAGGACAATACTCCGTTAGTATAAACACTAAGGGGCAGTCCACACACGCGCCGATAAAACGCGCCGTGTTCTCGTGTGATACGTTACGGGCCTAGAACAATTACAATTAACAATGTAAGATAGGTGTCAAAGTGCTTTATGTTTTATTGTATTGATAAACAAAGTCCTCAAAGTTTCAACTGAATGTCATAAGAATTTTTCATAAACGGAAAATTTTGTTAGAAATTCTTATAATATACAAGATAGGTCATACTAAGAATAAGATAATTAGATTGATTATATTAATTAAAAGAATCAATAATTCTGTTATAACTGTAAATGATCCAACTTCTCAAATAATACTTAACTTTGAATTTAAAAAGATTACTTAATAGATGCGTGGTATTATAATAATTGTATTCAAACATTTCAAGCAAGACTTTCAGTTTAATTTTATTTCATACCTGCTTTATCTCCCACAATAGTTTTTTATTCAAATCCAGTTTCTTTCTATGTATTTTCTTTACGGCGACGCGATTTCCCTTATACAGGCCAACCGTGAAAGAAGACAATGTGAGAGAAGGTGCCACGGGCGACGCGTTTGTGTTGCGAATGTTCCAGCCCAGAGATAACTGGTGGAACATTATAATTTGTAGATATTTTAATTAAAAAAAAAAACTAGCAACTTTATAGGAATTTAATTAATAAATAATTATTATAATGGTGAATTTAATAATTAACGGGTAATTTATTAAAAATATAAATAATTGGGCCTTGTGTATCAATTGCTAACAACCAAATTTCAAAATTGATGTCTTTGATATGATTAATTTTCATGAATTGGCGTCATATTGGGAAGTTTTGCCACTGAAGCCACGTGATTGTTAATAAATATTTTTTTTTTATAATATCAACTGACCTCCTTCATTAGTTATCACGTTTTAAAAAGGAGTCAAATTAAATTCACATTCAAATTTAACTTATTGCATAACACATTACAACATCTTAAATGACAGTTACACCGACATGCAATTAATACAACATTATGTCAATATCCAAATCTTTTAATAAATTTTACACAAACAACTTATAATCAAAATCATATTATCATATCATCACAAAGTGATTAAAATTAACATGAAGTGCATAATATTCCAATTTGTATTTAACAACAATTCGATTAAACAAGAAAGCATCATCCACTCACAGCATACATCCACATAAACATCAAATGTTGATAACAAAATAATTGAATTACTTTTCATTTCAATTACCGGAAGGCTTCTTGTAATTGGTCCGAACAACCAATAAAACACAATGCACTTAGCCAGTGTTAAATTAAATTAACTTCATTCATTTCATACAATCGCTTTAACGATGCTATCCAATTAATTGATTGAATGGAAGTTTATTTCTATATTATTTTTCTAACCTTCAGCGCATCGCGGAAAATATGGGTTTAATTAAATAACTAAAGCAATTAACCAATTCCCAGAATGAAAATAATCATCAAGCCTTTAGCTCGGAATTTAATTATAGCGACACTTAATATAGCTGGAAACTTAGAAAACAATATTTTTAGTAAATTAAAAAGGAAAATGAGTTTCATTATTTACCAATTGTGCAACGAAAATACATATTAATTTTTTTGCAAAATTTACAGTTTGTTTATGTTTATGCTAATGAAATAATTCCCGCGTTGTTTTAATTACCTTAAGAACTTCATTAATACTATGAAGAGCTGGACTAGCTCCGAGCCCCGACGCCACTTCTACGAGCACCTCTTCGGGCCTCACACGCCACGCTGTATTATTTAATTCAGCATCTATTTTCACCAATCTGAATAAATTAATTTTTTGTTTCAAATTGTCATCGTAATTAGAATATGAATTTACCAGAATTTTTTGAAATAATCTAATAAATATCTCCCCGCTTTTAGGTATAAAGCTATGAAAAAGCTTGATGTTCCATTCTCCTTCTTACGTCTAATTTGTTTTTTATGCCTAAAAATACTTACTTGTATGCAAAACAAGAGGCCGTTATTGCGATTGTAAAAAACACAGCAAGCCCAATGAAACAGTATAATATGACTGTTTGCGCTTCTGAGCAGCGTGTAAAAGAAAGTAGATTAAGTAATTTAATATGTTAGGTGAATATTATGGAATATTTTATAGTTGCATGCCATAATTAGTTTATACAAAGACCATTTTAAAATACTTGTAAATATTTAATATAGAACATAAACGTAATAAGACGTAATTTAGAATGGTAGAAATTATGTTGTCTAAAGAATGATAATTCAACAAGTACAACTCCACGGATTATAATAAGAAAAGGCAACTTTATACGATACTAGAACAAGTAACAAGAAATTATGACATGACGTGTAATCTCGTAGCTCCACTCGTAGCATACTCGTAGAGCGCGGTAATAAGCGCTACATTGCTGTTCACTTATTCAAGTGCTAAAGTTTTGTATGTTTTAGTTTTCCGAATTTTCGACTACAACTTGTTTAATTACGTAATGGCCTATATATAACACATATACTTATTTGAAAAATACACAATCAGTCCTTTTTTTAATGCATATATTAACTACGAACTCCAATAGATTTTTTCATGAACCGATAAAATTTTTTTAAAAAACCATTTCCGTTAACACGTCTTTAAATAAAAAAAAAACATAATTTCATATGGATTTTGTATATGTTTTCCAAATTGTGTATTCTTTACTCGTAGCACTCTCGTAGAACTAAATAATATAGCGATAGACATTTCGTAAATATATTTTCCACTAAATGAATTTTATGTTAAAGTGCTGCGGACGCCGGAACCGAATGCAGGAGCGTCTTTTCCGTTTTCATTATTATAATTTTTTCCATTACATTATAAAAAAATAGAGAATAAGTTTGTTTTAAATTAAATTAGTTTTTAAAAGTTTTTTTTTTGGGGCCTCCAACGCAATTACTATCCAGTATCCAACGTGTGTAGTATGTAGTATGTAGTATGAGTAAGTAGTGGGCCACGCACCACCCTGGCAGATGGGGTCGGTGCCGAGGAAGCCGCAGCGCGGCTTGTCGGGCGGCGGCGCGCGGCGGCCGCCCGGCCAGTGGATCGCCTTGCCCGCCACCGGCTTGTAGCTCATGTTCAGCCCGTGGTAGAACGCCACCACCTGCGTGGTGGTACAAGTGACAGTCTTTAGCGATTGCTAACGTTTCTGATGTTGTGGACTGAACATGCTGTAGTGTAACCAACATGCTATTATTATAATACGAGTACAAATATTTAGTACTACAATTTTCTGACGGTGAATTATCGATATTTAATATACAATTATTATTATTTTTTATGGACAGTCATTACTTCGAATAAAATTATGAGCTTAAGAAATAAAAAAATAAATAACAAAAAACAACAGAGTAACTAGTAGCAAAAAGTAAATAGAAATATACCTCAAACTTGCCAGTAACAGGATCTAAGTCAAGTATTGCATAATCAGCGTCCCGATCGCCCACTGCGTCGATCCGAACGTGTCCAGTTATACCTGAAGTAATATTATTTATTAATTTTATTTTGTAATTTTGTCTTTTTTTTGCGTACACTTTCCTTATGTAATTTATTTTATTATTCAGTGTGTATGCAAGCTCTTGATCAAAGCACTTTAAAATAACCATTGCATAACGTATTGTATAAATCCCAAAACATCCCACTAAATAAGCTTTAGCAATAAAACAATAAATTGAGGGCGTACCAATCGCATATTCGTCATTCACAGCAGCAATAACATTACTTTGCATAATTAACTTTAACACGTTTTAGACGATATATGGGGACATCTGTTAGGGGTTTTGATGTACTATAAATAACATACTTTATCATGTATTAAACGAATAAATTTAGATGAGTAAATTATGTTCATATTGTGTTATAGTGAATCCGTTGTTATTTAAGGTGGGAATTCCGCATTAAATTCCTTAATTGACAAACTAAAATTCTGCTATCACTAATGCTCTCTTAAATGTAATTTTTTAAATATTTTATTACTCGAATAGCATAGCCTCACCATGAAAATCCCGTCCCCACATGCGCCGAGTGATGTTCCTCCCGTCACGAATGTCACCTCCCTCCGTGAGCGTCTCATTCAGCGCCATACCCAGCAAGTACACTCCGTCGTAGAATGCGCCGATAAAAAAATTGACCTTCAGAAGTGAATTCGGCGAAATCGGTTATTTTCATTCATATCACGAACTTATTAAAAAAAGTTTTGCGAAATTTCTCAAACAATTAATATATATGTCTGCGTAACGACTTCCTTCGACGACCTCCGCTTTGTCAGAACAGTTATATGGACAATAATAAGAAAATCATTTCCTTTAAATTAACAGCACACAAACCTCCTCCCCATCCGAGAACGTGTAGTTATAGTGCTGTCGCGCCATACTCCGCACCGTGTCCGCGAACTCGTCGAAGCGGTCGCCGGTTGGCAGCTTGAGCGACACGCGTAGCAACGCTTCGTAGGCCGCGCGGGCGGCCGCGTCGCGCTCGTCCCCCGCTGCCCAGCCCGTCTCGCCCCAGTACCCACCCTGGATGTATTATGCTCTATTGTGCACAGTTTACGTAATAATACAATATACATAACAATTAACTACCCCTTTACGACATCTAGACGAGTATTAAACGATAAATTTTTAATTTCGAGAATGACTAAGCTGTCTCTTCCGGACATCAAATGATTTAGGTTAAACATTGGGGCAAAGACAAAGGGCGCTAAGGCAATTATGAATGATACGATATTTTATGGGATATAGTCCAGCAAAAAATCTAGAACATGTTAATTTAGTATAGAAGGATTATTGTTTGGTATTATTTATTTCTATTAATTATTACGCTCTTTGTAAAAATCCTAGCCTCTTAATCCAACCATATGTTGATGTTCGCATCGGATTACAAAGCGTTATCCGAATATTTTACTCCAAAGTATCATCCCAGGCATGCGGGAAGAAGAATATTTAAAGATCCTGATTCCTGATTGATCAAAGTAAATGTTCCTATATTACTTATCACATCATTTAAGCCCGCACGCCTTAATGATTAAATGATATCATGTGTCACAATTTCTCGTAGACGCATTTTGTAGCCAAATGTGCTACAACGAAACTGAGTAGTATCTCTGTAGCACAGACTAAAACTAAAACAACTAAAAGTTTTATGAGTAGGTAATGGTTTTAATAAACATAGGAATACAAAATGTACACAATAGAATTGCAATTGAACCCACGCTGTCCTGAGATATCAAAAAAGTACAAAGGTGAAAGAAAAACAAGGAAATTTCCTCAATGAATGCCTTTACTAGTTATAAAATTATTCTTCTTGATGTTTCCACTTGTTTGCATTATTTTTAATTTCATCATTGGGTACATCCAACAGTTCCGAGAATAGAAGCTGCCCGAGGAAAAATTTAATGTTACTTTAAATTCAAACGATTATTAAACATATACACATAACACGTTATTTAAACTGGTCGGTTTGTTGGATCACACAGAGCAGTGTATAGTTCTTATAGCTTTGTAGCACCAATAGTTTTGACATGAAATGTATAAATTAGACAGACAAACTAAAAAAGAGGTAATTAATTGATAACAACATCTTTATTCATCCAACTTAAAATGATAGGTATTAAATAAAGGACGTATTGTCAACAATACCTGAAATATTTCAACATCAAGGAATGCCCAGTCGCCCCTCGTCATGCCGAGCGAGTGAGCGGCCAACAGGAACTCCCGCACCAGGGAGCCCCTCACGCTCAATATCACCACTGTTCAAACGAGATAAAGAACCTCTTTGTGATTATTGTTGCTTTTAAAATTACGCTTTGAATATGCTAGCGTGTTTTTTCGGAGTAAAATGTTATATTGAGACATTTAACGCATTGTGGGTTTGTTTAATAGTTGTGTAAAAAACGAAACAATGTTTATTTATTATTTTGTTCTAGCTAAAGATAGTGATAGTGATATATTAAAATTGGTACTGTATTGATAAAATAAGATGAATGAATTAGGCACACGAAAACATACCTCGTGCATACATGCTGACATCCCGAAGCAAAGCCTCGCAGGACTCACGTTCATTTCCATCTAACTCCCTGACAGCTTTCAAAACCCCTTCTTTTCTCAAGCCCCACTCTAGGCTCTTACCTATAAATAATCAGCTAACTTAATTAAAGTAGTTAAAAAGTTCATGCATTTATTAATTACTAGTGGTCCGCTCCGGATTCGCCTGAAGTACATAAATAGCCTATTAGCACTCAGGGTTTACATATGCATATATCCAAGTATGAGAGGATTTTTGAAATTGTTCCAGTAATTCCTAAGATTAGCACGTTCAAATAAACAATCTTCAGCTTCTATTCGACGTAAATATTATTTTGACAGCTGCCCTTCCAGGAAGCGGACATGATTTATTCAGGTTGACCCTAAAATGTTATTCAGAATCGAGATATGGAACAATGTTTAGAGGACAAATACGGGTTTGTTTCTTTAGCTTTAAATTTCCTATCAGTAATTCTCTAAACGAACTCGCATTCTAACATTACCAATCAACCAAATATTAGGTATACAAAACCTAAATCACCAGAAAAATAAACTTAAGCCTTTAAGAGATTCATACTTAACTAACAATATTACCATAACTTGGCATTATATTTATAAGCTTTTGTAGCAAACAAATTAATTTCATATACCATACAACGGATGTATGGTTGTAGGTAAGTTAAACGATATCTTACGTCTCAGTTATGTGAGACTGCGCTAAATTTTTATCTTATATTTATCTAGTCTTTATGTCAGTAGATAAAAATTTAATAAGTAGATTTATTGTTATAACATAATTGGACATTTTTTAAATAAAACTTTAGTTTGTAAGCAAACAGCAATCCTGTCATATTATCCTCACTTAAATGTAGTTTATGGGAGGAGGTAACAAATAACAGCGTGTAAAATATTATAACGCGCAGAGCGTCCCAGCGCGGGACACTTGTGAATTATACAAAACACGTGTAGTCTTTGAATTGTATTCTACATTTATAAACGTTCTTAGTTCTTTGCTTTTCGTTATATATCACAGATAACTAAATAGTCACTTCGTTTTCTTTCAATTATCTTAGGTAAATAAGGATTCCCCACATTCAATTACCGTCTGTTGTTTCAAAAGATTTATCGCTTGTCCATAGATGACAATAAACAGTTTGCAATGGATAATTACATAATTAAGTTACGCTTTCTAAATAACTTTTATATTATATTTCAATTAATTATTAACATTGGCATTAATTAAATTCACACTATTTAAACAAATTTGTAGCCATAGTTATATTTGTATATATGCCTAGAATAAACCATTGCAGTTGATAAATATAAATAAGTTGATATAATACAAACATGATATCGCTAAAGTATTCATCACATTTCCGCAAATAGATTGGGCTAAGTCCCATAGTAATTACCTTGGAATAGAAATTTTCTCATTTTAAAGGGTATTTTAATGTTTTCATTGCATATTTTATAACTGTTTACTTTAACACTTATACATTCATATACCTAGTTTTACCATACTAAAACTAATTAAACCAAACAAATATCCATATAACTTAGCTTAATTTAGAAAGTCATTAAAATTTGTTTAAGTAACCTAATATCATAAACTTGTATGCTTACAGTTTTTTTCTTATTTCAAACTTACCAACAGTCAATGAGAAGAGATCAGATTTATCCAGTAGAAGAGCGACATGTGCCCAGCCGAAACGCTCAAACACGCTGGTAAAGACTCGTGGCAGTCGACATTGGCAGTAGGACATACGAGTGAGTGTGGGATACTTGCCCTTATCATTGAATAACGTCTGGGGCTAAGAATTAATATAAAAAATCTTCAAATAATAATTATAAAATACGCAATAGGACTTCAAATACATTTGATTCGAAACACGTGGTCCTGGCTTAATGCATATAAATGTATGACGTGAGTGATTAATATGTAAAACTAAATAACTCTCTGAGGAATACTAACTGAAGTCATGAACATAATTGATATGTATAAGTTAATATTAAAAAACATATATTTTTTTCAATTTCATATAATTATATTGTACATGTGTTCTGATAATGAATGTACTTACCCTCGTTCCTTTACGAAGATTCCGTAATCTATGCATCCGACTGACGACACTTGCTGGAGCTGCGAGTTCGCCTTCAGACGGGGGCTAAGAAATTAAAAACATGGCTAGTTACACCGATTTTAAAATGTTTAGATTCGTAAGTTTCTGTGAATTATACATGCCTGCAGACCTATTACCTGCTACCCCTATTATCTAAGAGTTTGTTTCGCTTTGTACTCTAAGGATAATTCTTCCATTTATTTAAACAATAAAAGATATTTATATGAACCCTCCACTGCAGTTTAGTTTTACAAAAGAAGAATAGGTTTCTAGGCAATACGGCTAGATAAACTGCACGATACTAAATGAATGTAATATAAAATTAACAATAAGTAATAATTACGATTTTAATAAGATAATAAAAGTAAACCACGAATAAATTCTGATCCTTAACAAGACCACAATGAGAAATCATACATATTTGCTCAGATCCTTTTGTCAATAGACTCAACTTTTGTGCTCGAAAGGTTATAGGGCTACGCGTGCCGTTTGTGGAGAACAATTCAAAATATAATAATGAGAAAGTAGCTCATTCCATAATATCCTTTTCAATATTCAGTTTGATACTTTTGACAATAATTTAATGTTTAATTAAGGCATAGTTGACTTTTTAATGTTTTTATTTATATTTTAGTTAAGAAATGCCATACAAAATATATAAAACACTGTACAAAATTTGTATATTATAGGTAGTGTTGAATAAAATACATACATTGTTACAAATGTTTGCTTTTGCAAAAAAGTAGGATTAGGAAATATTTACGAAGCCTTCCAAGTCAATTCAATGAGCCGCAATCTCGAGCAAAAATGAATTTTAGATTGGCACCTAACACCCGATACTGACTGAAAATATAAAAGTCGAACTTCAAAACAATATCGAAACCATAAAAGTACACTTTAAAAGAGACGACAAGGTCATCTTACCGCATAATTTTTCTTAGTTCTGTATTGAATGCGTATTCAATTATAATTTTAATTGAACTTGTTGCTTAGCACGTCATCAATTCTACAAGCCACTCATGTCTAAGACAAGTGTAGGCCACGGTCACGTCTTACATTTGTTAAGACTATATAAAACAGTTAAATCCTAAGAAATCCATTGTTTCGTTGACCCAATTCTCGAAATCATTTTGTACGGAATTTTCTTATATATATAATTTAATAGAGCTTTTTATTAATTTAAAATAAGATTAATGATTGGAATTTCGTTATTTAGTGGCATGAAAATTGTTTAATCTTTTTTTTCATGTGGGAGTCGAGCACAGTTCGCCACGAATTGGGCCAGCTCGCACCGGGGAAATACCACACCCCCCCTGAAAACCGGCGTGAAATAGTAGTAATTCTACTGTGTTTGATACGGTGTAGTAGTGGAGTGGGTAAGCCGGAGGCCCGTGCCCTTTTCCTCGCCCTCCCAGTCCATTTCTTCTTTCTTGTCGTCAATCCTTTCCTTATCACTTTCCCCTTAAAAGTGGACAACGCATTCGCAGAGGAAAGTTATTTAGTTAGTTCATGGTGGAGTTCGCTCCAGACGAACCACCGGCTCAGTTGCCTATTTATGTCATAAAAAAATTGTTTTGTAATTTAATAATTTCTTTGGAGCAAATAATACCACCTCGCTTTTGTGACGAAGATTAAAAATATACTTTTTCTTGAACAAGCGCAAAATAGGGCTGTGTGAAATGAATTATAACCCAAGGAAAATACTATACCTAAGAGCTGTAGATATATCAAGCCTTGACAATAAATTCAACAAGATTTTTTCATAAATGGTTTTTCAGCGTGAAACGTCGTTCACCTCAATAGACATTCCTACCCCGTTTTCTTCTAAAAATATCAGTTAGCAACAAGCAATCTGGAACAAATCGCAACCCCATCCGATGATAGTGTCGCTCGCCTCATTACATTACAATTCAATCCCATTACGCCGCCTCAATGCCAAGTTCGCAGTGGGACGACATTCCTCGTGCCCCCACGCGCTTTCACACTGATTTGTTTGTAGTTTGTACCCTTGACCATACGTTGCACCTCAGCACTTGTGAAATGGACCGATTTATGTGCGTGTTTTAGAAGATGAAAAGCTCTCCGTAATGGAAAAGCCGTAAATTTTACTCTTGTATGTTTTGAAATCTTCTAGAAATGAAACGATCGGTGATAAAATGGTATTTTGTACATGTGTGTCTTTAAATTTAGAATTTAACTCTAATAAAATAATTAGTAGCACAAGTTAACATATAATTCCTATTATTTTTCTTTTCGAGAGTCGTAGATACATTTAATGTGGGTGTCGAATATGTTTCGGCAAGTATATAATGGGCCAGCTCGCAACGGCTAAGGTACTACACTCCCACAGAAGATTAGATAAATGAGATAGTAGCATGCAACTGTATTTCGTGCGATAAGTGGAGAAACTGGACGCCCGTTTCCTTATACCCATCGCAGTCCATTCTATGTCCATTGTCTTTATTCCCGTCGTTATTCATTTGCTTGGTCTGACATAAACATAGAAAGAGCGTTATTTCAAAATTGACGTAGGAAAAATTAATATGCGATATATATACGAGTGAATTCCGAATATATCAAGAATATCGAAAAAGACACAATAAAATTTTTATGAATATTAAAACTGCATTTTTAAACTTTTGAATAATCATTATTCGTACCCGTGAATAAAACCCGAAGATTTTGAATAAAAAAACACGCACAGGTGTACCCTATATTATGGAATGAGTAGATGGAGTATGTGATAAAGAACGAATCCCGGAAAACATTTTTTTATTGTTTGCGTAATCTTTAAATTTGACCAATTGTTCAAAACAACTGCCTTTATTTGCTTAATTTATTTAATTTATAGCAATATTTCTAATTTTAATTAATGTTTCCTATTGTTATTTTACTGTCTATGAACTTCGAACCACGGATTGGTGTTGATATGAATATTAAAAATGAGAACAAAACATAACAAAATGCTCTCTGTAGATGGACCATGTTCAACTATTATACCTTTTGGACTATATACTATATGCTAAATAAAGTTTCATTTAGATGAATCTGACCTGATAATAATGATTAATAGTATTCTACGAACGGATTTTTATTCAAGGCTTTTGAATAATAAAAGCATAATACCTTGTATTCATTATTACAAACACAAACAGAATGACGTACCTATAATATCATTATATAAAAAAATCCTTGAATCAATTGATCAACCAAAGAAAAACATTATCTCCTATTCTAATTATATTTTTGGAATATAGAGGATACCTATCCTCAGTACCTACTGACCAGAGTATTCATCGGAGCAGAACCAAACAGAAAAGGAAACCACAAACCGGTAGCAATTAATATATTCGTACTTCATTAATTATTGTTTGACTCATTACCCCCTGCCAAAACTTCTCGTAAACGTTTAACCTTTATACCTAATTAGATCCAAAGATGTCTGAACTTTTATGATACATTGCTTAGCTAAAATAACAAGAAAGTACCTGTATTTCGTTTAAATACTTTTTACTAAGTTATGAACGGTATAATTTATGGCGATTCAGATGACCTGCTTTATAAAGTAAGCACAAACTCTCAGGTTTATTTTTACTGTACAATAAAATTGTACGTTAGTTGCTTTGTTGTGATATTCCACAGATTTAGAACTGGGTACCTATATATTAACAACGAGCGATCAGGAATCACGATGAATATGTTTTTGATATCGGTTTAGTAGTTCCTAAGATGAGCGCGTTCAAATAAGCGAAAAAACGAATAAACTCTTCTGCTTCAGCAAACAATGATCCCATGGGCAACAGAAGAATTTTTATAATCATGTTAACAGGTTAATTATGTACCCATTGTTAGCAAAACAAATAAATGAAGAAAAAGGGTGTCGGTTTTAACAAATAATCAGGGATGGTAACGGGCAGTGTTCCATAAAATAAATTGGACCTTCTTTGTGCGCAAATATTAACCTTGTCCTGAGAAATTTTCTCTATTTCTGTTTATTATAATGCACTATTACATATACATATAACACGATAGGCTGGATAGGAACGGCCCATTGCAATAGAAGACGTATATATTTTGATGATTGATTAAATTAAATATTATTTTCAAACTCAGCATTCATATTTAAAAAAATTATCTCAATCTCTTCTCATTATGAGACTGCCTCATCCATAATTAATAAAAGTTTTCATGAAGTTTTTAAAACTGGATCCGTAAAAACATAAGACCAAATTAAAATTTAATGAATGTAAATGTACATATTCCAATAAAAATTACTGAAATGTGAAAAAAATATCGGAAAAAAAAACTTATATCTTCACAAAATTAAAAATCTGCTTACAATTCAAAAGGGGGTTTGCTGATAGATGCAGAGATATTTCTGAAAATACCTGTTAATAATACCTATCAGTATAATATGATGTACTATCTCTACAGCGTAACCTGCTTTTATTGATAAATGTATATTTTTACTATTCCAATATAAAGAGAAACATACAGACTGTGCTAGTATCAAATTTAATCATAATCGAGACAAACGGTGAAACTGTTGCGAGCCGAGATTTGGTAATCCTACCATTATTTACATTTCGAATTGTTAAATAATCATTTAATCCTCTTTCAATTATAGCAGAGACGAATAAACGAATGGAGAGAGAAAATTGACGCCAATGTTCTGTAATTTTGTTAGTAGACGACTCACGACACGTGTTAACCTTTCGTTAAAGGATAAACATGGATGTGTATCTGTTTCTTGAAAATAACATATTTCACTCGAAAACATATGGTTTTCATCAAAATTTTTTATTAATTGGCGGATATTTCACACTACAAAGTACGAAAAGTACAATACAGTGTAGGAATCAATATAAAAAATTATACAAGTGTTATATGTATCCTATTTTATTTTGTAAATGACGATATAAATAATCATATAACACATATAGCGAAGTTTCTAATGTTTTAACTCATTTGTTTTAAAAATGTTTTTTGAAACAAATGAGTTAAACATTTATTTGAGAATTGGGAAAAATAATTACTGCTCTTCCCCCTAGGGTGTAACTTTACCTGTAAGTATAATTAAGTTAATCCGAAGCTTTCTTTATACTGAAACGAAGTTTCGTTTAATCTCCCTCTTTAATCAAATACATGATTAGTAAAAAGTCAGGGCAAGAGTTCATTAATCTAACAGACCTCTCCTCAGGGTACACTTATACTTTATTCATGACTTAATTACGCATAATTGGATGTATCTATCTTGTCAAGATAAATGTCCATCTACCTTGTACTGAAATATAAAAAATACAAAATGAATTAAATAAAATTAAAACAGTATTCAGTTTCGTCCAAAGAATAAAATATTTAAACTTGCGTAGTCTATTGTAAATGTGTTGGTACACAAATTAAATGCTATGTCCCTTACAAACATTTGTATCGGAAAGTTTTGACAAAACGATAACAACTTTCATTAACTACTTCAATAAAGGTAAATAACTTCCTTATGTGAATTTCTGTTAAAACTAAAGGAAAATAACGTACAGAACCATTTATCATGAACGCAACTAAACTTAACTAAATCCCATTAATCGTATGAACGTCATGAACGTAACAATTTTTTTCATAGAGAATAAAAAATCTCCGTTATTAACTATCTCATTAAAGTGTACCCGTAACATGGCTATAAGAACTGACTTTAAAACCCTCATTAAGATCGCGTGTTTGACATTGAAGTTTTAATCAAGATGTTCGTTATCCTGATGGCCAAGGTTAATATACACTTTTAAATGAAGCTCGAACGAAGCTAGGTTAATAATGAACGACTTCAGATAATGAGATTGTGAACGTATCAAGTATCTTTAGCGTACAATCGATTATATCGTTAACTTTATATGAAATCTAAATATGTATAAATTAATAAGTTTAAAGGAATAAAGAACCCAAACATGAATTGAGGGCTTTTAAAATTTTTTCAACACAAACGTTAATTTTGATTCATATCCATACAAAGTCATGGCTGAAATAGTTCTTAAAATAGAAATAAACATACCTGGTCTCCCATCCCAGTGATGATAGGTGTGTTCCAATAAGCTGCAAGTCTAGCTACAGGCTCCAGGGCGAACGCACAAGCCGGTCCAATAAATGCGATCACATCGTCCTTGAAGTGCATGTCAGCTGCTAGCCCTGGAGCAATCGCGCCGGAACACGACGGGTAGCTAATGGAAAATACGAGGAAATAATAGAACAATATATTGTTCTTTCAAGGTTTGCGGAAAGTTTATGAAAACAAGCGTCGTTATTGCATCTTGCAAAGTTCTTAAATTTAATAACCTTTTGCTTGTTGCCAGTTTTTTGCCCACAAAATAGAAGGAAATGATATACACGATTATTACCATACACGTGGGATTTCCAAGATAAAAACTGTCCTATGCACTTGCTCGGTCTCTTACGAAATGTTATTGATCGTTCTTTCCAAAAAAAGTAATTTTCTTTTTTATTTGAGAAAATATTTTTACCTTCAGTATTAAGAGTACTTTCCCTTCTGAAGGTATTATGAAATCCCACCCTGTTTATTGCAGATAAAAGTTGTTTATGTGCTGTCGAAACTGTTGTCCTTAAAGTGCACTACATCTGTACGTAATATGATTAGTTTAACAGATATGTGCGCAAACAAACAACGTTCCCCACAGGTTGTTTCCTGAGTGTATTATAAAGGTAGGAAAACTTTTCAGATTTGTGTTGATGCAGGCGAATAATAAGCAAATGAGAAATGAGGATACAGGGGGAACTCTGAGCGAATAAAGTAATCAAACCCGCACCCCCAATCTTATTCATTTATCTTGTACCTACCTACGTCATACCTTAATTTTGGTGAGTTTTGAAAAAGAAATAGAACGAATTTATAAAATAATATAACCCTTAAATCACATTGTTCATTATTCCATATATAGGTCACAATTTGAGAGTGGATAACATTTCATTAATCCCCTATTAAAATGAGAAATACATTTAATTAACACAAACTAATACATCGCGCTGAAACCTACGATTCGAGCCACAATGTATTTATATATGTATTATGTAATATCAATAAACAGATTTTCAGGTGTAAAAATGTCTATACCGGCTACCGTAATGTATCTTTAAATAACGACTCCTAAACCTTGACGTGGCTAGAATAATAAGATATTGGAACACTTTATGAAGCCACAGCGATGTTATCTTTGTAAATGGCGTCGAAAGATGATGTTATTTAACACCACAAAATAGCGAGACAGGAAACCATTACCCATTACCTTTTTATGGGTTTACCGCGCAGTTGCGTGCGAAAATTCAAATTTTGATTTAACGCAAAGTTAGAAAGGAGATTAAAATTTCAGATAATCCAGGCATGAAAGAACTGTCTATGTTATAATACTAATTTTTATCATAAAATGGAAGTTATTCGAATGTGTATGATAAATTAATCTTTGATGAGCAATTTTTCCGCTTCTATATTAAAGAAATTAAATGATAAACAAACATTAGCTAAGTGATAACACGGCCTGTAGGTATAGAAAATGTGATAATTTTATTAATATACTTTCTTTATTATCTATTTTT